>NW_026596131.1:13183392-13267296 GCF_907164565.1 Psammomys obesus | reverse complement strand
TGTGTGTGTGTGTGTGTGTGTGTGTGTGTGTGTGTGTGTGTGTGTGTAGCATGCACCTGCCTGGGTGTCTCTTGTCAAAAGCATCTCCTTTTTGCTCTCAGGTGGCAGGGTGAAGACCTGGAAGAGGCGCTGGTTCATTCTGACTGACAACTGCCTTTACTACTTTGAATACACCACGGTAAGCATCTGCTGGTCCGCCTGGGGTAGGCCAGACCAGTCCTCTGCTTCCCAACACTCCAGCTGAGCACAGCTAGAGGAGACCCTGGGGAGATGGTCAGAGCTACCCTTCTACTTCCATGGGGCCAGGGAAGAACTAAATCTCAAAGTAGAACACCCTCACAAGGATGTGGAGGGACTGGCAAGGAGGGTGGCCCAGAGCCAGCCCCCAGTTCTAGACACGACAGGAGGCACAAGTCTTAGAGCTGTGAACACAGTGTTGGAGCTTGTTGGGAACTGGGCTGGAAACATGGAATTTGGGTCATTTGCCGAGAACCTAGTAAAAGGGATAATAGTTGTGCCTTGGTGAACTCAGATTTTCTATGGCCTCAGAAATGCTGAAGGATTTGATTCAGAAGAAGTAGTTCAGTGGTAAGAGATAGAGGAAAAGGAGCAAAACAAAAGGGGAAGGAATGGTTCACTTGAGAGAATCTGGAGGTTTGGGAAACTGACATTTCCTTACACCGTGGAAGTTCTGTTGGTGTCTGTTCACTGGGACAAGACTTCCCTGTAGGAGTGCGTCACATAGAGGTGCCCTTTGTTGTCATGGGGTAAAGAGTACACAGTAAAATTCCTCTGGACGTCCTGTGGGGAGAGCACCCAGAAAGCAACAAGCTGGTGCTCAGACCATGACCTCCACTGGTGCATGGTGTGGCAGTGTTCCTCCAAGCAGAGGCAGTTCTTCTCGCATTCGGGTTGGACTTGGGTCTCCAACTAGGTCAGTAGAGGTAACTTAGCTGGATCTTTAATGAGCAAGGAATTGATCCCACTGAGAAAAAGGGTCGAAGTCTCCTCTGTGGTAGAGGTGGAACAAAATGGTGTTTAATAACAATTTAAAAAATCAACAGGAGGATAACCACAAGTTTGAGGCCACCTTGACCCACATAGTGAGTTCTAGGCTAGTTTCGTCGAATTACAGGTTCAGTTCAGTGATTCATGCTGAGGACATGACGGAAAGCTGTTCTCAAGGTGTTGCTCCTCAGGGCCCCACTCATAGCACCAAGTTCTGCAACTAGCTTTGCTTTTCTGTACTTAAAGCCTTTTCAAACACCAGAGCAGTACTTTAAATACTGTTTCTTTCCCAGAGTGCTATGGACAGAAGTCTCAATAGTTTTCTTCCGGGGCTCCCCACCCTTCCAAGCCCTTCCTTGATGTGGCTTTATAGTGTCTAGAGTTTTCCTAGCACAGGCTTTCACACAACCCTAGTGAAACTGAGTGTGTGGAGCTGAGGACAGCCAGACCAGGAAACGGCACAGCTGGTTTGTTCATGTGCCATCTGGCAGTGGGAAGGAAAGAACAGCTGGAGTTGCAGAGTGCCTGCAGCCTGGGCATGAGATCAGCCCACTCCACCCTTTGGCCTGGAGGAAGACGCAGGCTGATGCAAGTAGAAGCAGAGTGGTGAAAGGAAGAAAGTCTGCTTCACATGAGCTCCCTCCAGTTCCCTGAGGGCACTATGGGAAGCACAGACTGTCAAACACCAGCCCTCAGAGACTCCAGGAAGATAGCATGAAGTCACTTGAATAGGGACCAGAGTGATCGAGGCAGAACAGGACTTCAGCTCATGAGAGCCAAAGCTGTGTGTTTCTGAATCACTATAGGGTTGTGGTGTTGTTGTTCATTCTTCAGCAAGTCTGTGTAAACTTTAAGGGGTAAGACGCATTAACTAATGATGTCCTCACTTCCTGCAGGGAGAACAAATGCCATAAAGTTAGGTGCTGGGGACAGGAGATAATTTCAGTGCCAGTGAAATTATCTACAAAGTCAAAGTTTCGATGGATTGGTTGGATTCTTCCCAGGATGTAGAGGGTTGGGGGTGCAAGTAGGAGAGCTGGATGCTGACCTCCTTCACTTAAACCTGAAACACAAGTGCTGAGCTCAGCAGCCAAGAATGCTGACAGAGGTGCAGTACTGAAGTGTACAGCTGGGAGAGCTGCAGCATCAGACACTGAGCTGTGGCACTGAAGCAAGACTCCCAAAGTGTGGCCTTGTGCTGAGGCCGCTGCCAGCCACACTGCAAGGCAGGGCCAGCGCTGAAGTGCTCTTAAATGTGGAACCCACAGCATTCTCAGGTTCAAATGGGCGCTTAAAGAGGCCTGGGACTCAGACATGCTTAACTGATGCTAAGACATCCGAGCGCGGAAGCAGTGTGGACACACCGGGTCGACCCTGAACTGTGTCAACACTGGGACCCTGTGTCTGTGGCACAGGCTGGGGCATTAGAAACCTGGAAAGTATCAAATGAAGTTAGTGATGACAGGGACTAAGCAGTAGGAAGAATACTTAATTTCAAACTGTCAAAGCTGAGTCACATGACACCTTTAAAAACAGAGTGATTAAACACCTAGCAGTTTTTATAAAGCTGCTCCAAGAATGGTCTTTGTGGCAAGAAAATATTTACCTTGAAATTCTGTATTTTTTCAATTCTGCTTCAATTTTTTTTTCCCTTTTTAAAAGATTTTTATTTATTTATTTTTGTTTGTTTGTTGAGACAGGGTTTCTCTGTGTAGCCCTGGTTGTCCTGGAACTTGCTGTGTAGACCAGGCTGGCCTCAAACTCAGAGATCTGCCTGCCGATGTCTCTCCCATGCTGGGATTAAAGGCGTGCACCACCACACCCAGCTTTGATTTTTTTTTTTCTTAATAGCACATCTTTTATGAAAATACTATGTGAAATAGCCCGTCCTCACAGACCTGTTTCTTTCTCTCCATCGCATTAGCCCTCAGTCTCTTGTCCATGTGGTCATCGTTAGTGATCTCTCATTTAGAATGTTTTTAAACTTTCCTTTATTTATTTTTGCAGTATTTTAAGTTTCTTTTTTATAATGAGCAGGTCATATTTTTGCAACGATAGCAGTACTTGCTCTAAGAAATCATATAGGCCAAAGCCATCAGTGCTGGTTACATCTGTTCTTGTGGGAAACGCAAATTATTCGTGGCATAGATGAACAGTGGTAAGGTGTGCCAAAGTCTACCTAAACTGGTGTAGAATCCTTTGCTTATTTTACTTTTGGTGCTTGGGATTAGATCCAGGTCCTCCTGCTGAGCTGTTCTTTGAGCCACTGGACATCCACATGCCGCAGAATGAAAGTCCTCCACAGGGACCCCATTTCATATTTTGGACTTGACATTGTTAGCCAGGAACATACTCTCAGTGTTGGGATCCAGGATTCCTAGTGCTCTCCAGCTTCTGTGGCATGCACAGAGGTGAGCATGCTGGCTTACCTCCGCCAGTGTCAGCCTGCAGAACAAATGTGGGGAAGTTAGCAGAGGCCCAGTGGTCTCCCTGGCTGGTCCCAGGGCCTCCTGAGCCTGCTCAGATGATGGTATAAGCCCTTTGATTATAGCCACACACTCAGAGCACGGATCATGTGCCATGCACATGTAGCTCACTCCCTCAGACCCCTGCAGTCTGGGAGATTAAAGAAGCCACAGCTTCCTAAGGGTCTGCATCAGGATGGCTTGACTCAGCCCACTCAACATCACAACACTTAAGAGTTCAGGCATTGTGAGGCCTGGAAATGACAGTAGAGAGGACAGAAAGAGGAGTGGGGAAGTGGGCTGGCTGGGAACTGTTTAGGAAACCCAGTGGTCACTCTCCCAGTAGCAGTCTAGAGACTTCTCCTCTAGATAGGGGAATACCATGAGTCTCTGGACCAAGGGATCCGCTTAGCACCGATAAGGCTAAGGCATTGTATGTGTGTAGGAGGGCTAGGGAGACTATGGGTGAATGTGCTATCTTCCCTCCTGTAACTGCCATTGTGAGTGACTGATGCCCCTGAAGAGGGCTGTAAGGGTCTCAGGCAGACTCTGTGGTTAGCCCTGTGAGAGGAACCTTGTGAGAAGAACCTGCAGTCCACAGCTTACTCTTACTCTGCTTAGTCCACTGTAATGACAATTTAGGAATTTTGGTTTCTTTAAACAACACAAATATTATAAGAATATGTTTTTGTTTTAATCCCAGGTGTGGGTATCTAGGGCAGCTTCAGACTGTCTGCAGCAGCTGACTGTGATTTGCCTCGTGCTCTAGCAGAGGCATGGTTTTGCCACCTGCAGATAGATTCTGCAATGATGTGATGTTTGGAATTCTGGGAACTTTTCAGAGGGTTTATAAATGCTAGTGCCCCAAGAGGCAAGGTTTTTAGTTCCAAGGGGTTGGTTACAGCGCTCAATGAGGGATCTCTATCTCTCTCTCCCTCCTAGATCCTTCTCTCTCTAGTGATAGAGGTGAAACTGGGAGAGGGAGGACAATGGGAAAAAGAAGAACCTAAAAAGTAGCAAAGAATAGCTGCAAGCAAAGAAGAAAGAAATTAGATGCAGGGGTTTCTCTCCCTGTCCCTGATCCTTCTTTCTCTCCTATCTAGTAATAGGATGAAACCGGCAAAGGGGGGGGGTTTAAGAGTGGGAAAAAGAAGAATTCACAAAGTAACAAAAGACCAGTTGCAGTCCACCACTCTCCAGTGACACAAGTGGTAGGCCCAGATGGCTAAGAGGGCTTCTGACTGAGAGCAGGAGGAGACCAAAGCCAGGTGGGAGGCATGCCAGGTGGAGAGCTTGCTACTAGTCTCCTAGAGATGCCCATGGCAGCTGGGAGCCAGGGAACAGGGACACAGTGAGTCCAAGTACAAACATGCTCTGGAAAATGAAACACGCCAGTCATCAGTGCAGGAGGCTGGAAAGAAACATAAAGGTTTCCTAGAAAGAGTACAAGGGCATAGGAAATGATACTGGAGACAAGAGCTAGCCCAAGAGGTCCCATGTAACCCAGAGAGGATGGCAGCAGAGAGGATGGTAACTTCAAATCGTCCCCAAGTGGAGAATGTGCTTCTAGGCTTAAATAAATGGTCACCAAATCCATGTCCTTACTGAGTCTCAGTACCTAGAGGACAAAGAGAAAAGCTTCAGGCAACAGAAAAACTTAGTACAGCACAGCCCCAAGAACTGAAGGAGGTCCATGTGTTACAGTCTGGAGGATGCTCTCTACCCACACTGCTAGACCCAGCCAAGCCCTCAGTCAGGTGGAAACCTTCCCAAACAGGGAGATTTTAACAGGGTTCTCTGCCTTTCGTACCTTTCCTTAGAATGCTGGTAGAAGATGAACCCTGTCAAATGACAATTTTCCCCAGCAAAATGGGGAAAATCTTATCTGTGGGAAGTGGACTAAGGCACTGAAATAGTGGACAGCTGCAAACTCAGGGATATGCCACCAAACTTAGAGGCCACCTGGCTGTGGGAGGAATGTTACCACAGAGTTAAGATTAGGAGACTACTCAATATGAATTAACCTAAGAAAGGAGATTTTGACAAAATGAAGCACATGCAATTGATTTTGGTACCATTTTGATGGAAAAATAAGCACACACACTGCCCAATTAGATAATTTTTGAGTTGAGGGAAAGAGAACAAAGGTGGAATAGGTTCCCTGGTGCAGACTAGCTGCTGTGTGGCACAGCTTGAGGAGCAGAGTGGTACTAACAGGAGGCCAGCATACCTTAGCTCGAGGCAAGAGGAGCTTATTCCCTGTAGGTGAACCTCAGATGGTGTGACCTAAACTCAGTACTAAACAGTTGGAAAGAGGAGGATAACTGTTCCCACAGAATTTGGGGAAATGTCTAAAAGACATACTTGTTTGTTTTTATACAATTATAGAACAGGGTTTGTTTGGTTAGTTGGTGGGGTTGTTTGTTATTGACACATTGTACATGTGTAACTCTGATTAGTATGTTTGAAAAGCAACAGGGCTTGACCAAGGTTAGCTAGCTGGTAGGATAGAAATATGTCCATGGTAAGGGCCTTGGCTGGTGAGATAGACAGTACCTGAGAGTGCCAGTTGAGATGGAGGGAGGTGTCAAGGTCTGTCCAGACCTGGGTTCAGGCACCTCTGTGGATCTTGGAGCAGCTGTCCAAAAGACAGTGTTACCCTAATAATAATACACTAATAATGATGATGATGATACATCAACTATCAAATTCAGGTGATATGCAGTGAGCAGGAGGAAATTTGACTTTCAATTGGAGTCCCTTCAGACGTGGGCAGGGGTGCCTAGACCTAGGCTGGGAAAGGCTTCCAAGAGTTAGTGGAACAGAACAAAGGCTAGGAAAAGGGAAAGGAACACCAGACAAAGACATGGAGGAGGGGAGGCTCTTTCTTAGGTAGCTGATGTGTTTTCCAGCTTGAGGCCTCATGGGTCATTGACTGTCAGGTACACTTTGATGACACCTGCTGAGCCCCTGGCCTTTTTATCGGCAAAAGGCTTTGAATTTTCCCAGCCATGCTACACTCTCCTGACCCGGGACCTATTGTACAACCCAAATGAGGTCTGGAGCTCATCTGGGAGCTTTATGCCTGAGAGGGAGGAGTCAGAACGGGCTGAGGGAGGAAGAACAGGGGTTTCCTCAATGGGGAGTCAAGCCTCTCTGCTGCCCCTGCCCAGGATAAAGAGCCCCGTGGGATCATCCCCCTGGAGAATCTGAGTATCCGAGAGGTGGAAGACTCCAAAAAGCCGGTGAGTATCCCTGCTACCATGCCCAGGGCCAGCAGGGATGGCGATAACCCGCCCTGAAGGAGAGTGGCCTAAGACAGACCCGAGAGCCTGAAAAACAAAGCCCTGCTGTTACCTCCCGCTGCTTTGCTTATGCTCAGTTTTCAAGAGAAAGAGAAGACCGTAGCCTGCTAGTTCTGTCTGCTGCAGTGGGCTCACTGACTTTGAGACTGCCTCTCCTGACAGCTCAGCTGTGACGTCGCAGCTTGCTGCTGACCTGTTAATTCTGGAGCACTGTCTGGCTCGGGGGCAACTGAGCCACAGCTGTAGACATGCTCCTGTCTGTCGGGAGTGGAGCCGGATGGCGCCAGGCCAGCATCTTAGGTAGCACGATTGACAGCCTGCGGTGTCCTCTTCTGAGCTGCTTTCTCCATAGGAAAAACTGTGTCCATGTGCCCATTTGCACAGGTGCATGTGTGCGTGCAATGTGTGTTCACTGATGCCCGTAAGGTCAACCTTAGGTGTCATTCCTCAGGGGCTGTCCACCTTGTTTCTTGAGACAGGGTGTCAAGCTGGCTAGGTGGCCTGGTGGGGAACGTGTGACACAAGTTCTGGCACAAGAACCTGAGTGCGGATCATGTGTGTCTGTAATCCCCGTGCTCGTACAGTGAGGAGCTGGAGAAAGGAGGATTTCCAGAAGCCATGGGCTTGCTCACTGAGTGTGTGCAGGGGGAAAACAACAAGGAGACCCTGTCTCAGACAAGGCGCATGACAAGGTTTCCACTGGAGGCCGTCCTCCGAGGTCCATGCCCACACCTGTACTCACACTTGCACACACACATGAATATGTGTTTGTTTTGAGACTGCATGGCCCTGGCTAACCTACAGTTCTCTGTAGACAAGGCTGGCCTCAAACTCAGAGATTTGCTTGCCCCTGCCTCCTTGAGTGCTAGGTTTAAAGGTGTGCACCACCATGCCTTGCTTTTTCTCTTTGCTTTTTTTTCTTCTTTTTAATGAATTCTTAAAAAAAGAGAGTCCCTGTACTCCGTGCGCCAGAGTGCCTAGAGTACACGACATCAAGCATGAAGAGAGCCTGCTTGACCTCTGGCCTCCACGTTTATTCTGGCATATGTTTGCCCACGTTTACACATATGCACACAATGAGAAGGACACACACAGACAAAGAACAAGGTGTCTTATTGGAAGCTGGGGTTTGCCTGTTGGCCTAGGCTAGCCAGCCCTAGAGTCCCAGTGATCTGCTAGTTTCTACCTCCCATTGTTGACACTTCAAGTGCATATGTGTGCCAGCATACTGGGATTTTTGTTTGTTTTTTATTTCAAGACAGGGTTTCTCTATGTGGCCCTGGCTGTCCTGGACCTAGCTTTGTAGACCAGCTGGCCTCGAACTCAGGGATCCACCTGCCTCTGCCTCCCGAGTGCTGAGACTAAAGGTATATGTCACCACTCTGGGTCCACACCTGGCTTTTTAAATGCAGGATCAAACTCAGGTCCTCATCCTTCTTTAGCAAGTATTTACCAACTGACTTATGTCTTCCACCCTCAGAAAACACATTTTCTGAAGGTACTCTCTGATAAATATTCCTTGAAAGTAAGAGTAAAGAGTGTTTGGGAAAAGAAGTAACATTTTCTTTGGTCAGCAGCTTCCTAAAACCTTACTGTCACCTTCTCATTTTCTTCCCAGAACTGTTTTGAACTTTATATCCCTGACAATAAAGACCAAGTGATTAAGGCCTGTAAGACGGAGGCTGACGGCCGCGTGGTGGAAGGAAACCACACTGTGTACCGCATCTCAGCACCCACTCCTGAGGAGAAGGACGAGTGGATGAAGTGCATCAAGTAGGTGCTTCCTCGCACAGGATGGCCGGTCACGGCTCCTCTCCTTGCAGCCCCGTCCTCCCAGCGCTGCCAGTGTGCAGGGAGGTTCCCAGCTTGCTTCCCAGCAGGCCTTTGGACTCCTGTGTCTCAGAGCATTAGTAGGCTGTGCCTTCAGCTAGGCACCCACAGTAGGGACAAGTGGCACCTCCCCGCACTGTGAGGGGCCACATCTCTTGCTGGGCCAGCTTAGTGTGAATAGCACTTGGCTTTGGTCAACCTTTTCATCCAGTGAGACCATTCTCTCCATTGTGGATACAGAAACTAAGGGCCATAGGTTATGAGTATTATAGCAGGTCACAGAGCAGTGATGCGAGGTCATGAGGCAGAGCCCCAGCCCTTCACTGTGTGCTGTGAGAACAGCCTGAGTGAAGGGAAATTCTTGAAGTCCCACAGTTGTGAACTTTACTTCAGAAACAGGGACTTTCCACTGTGGCATGTGACTAGAAATAGGCTCTGCAAAGCTCATTGACACCTTTATCAGTGTGTTCCCTAGGAGCCACAAGAAGCCTGGCTCTTGGGAATCCTTCTTCTTTGCCCCAGGAAGACAGCCACTGAACACTCTGACTCCCCCACTCTCTCGGCAATGATTTCTTGCAGTAATAGATCCTCAGACATAGTCCTGGGCACTTTGGCCATCAGGAGATATCTTCCTTAGAAAGCTTTCCTTGTCACCTGGGCCTCAGTGACCTGGAGAGTGAGGAAGACATGCCTTCAGGTCCCAGGCTACCTTTGTGTCCTCAGACAAAACATGGCTTCTGCCTGGCTACAACCCTTGCTCAGGACCTGCTCATTATCTAATGTAGTGTTGAGTACTTCACTCCAGCCAGTGCAGTGCTTTAGATTAGACAGAGAATCGGTAAATGGCTGGAGATTGTGACAGTGTGCTGCTGGGGAAGGGTTGGTGAAGATGCTTGTCAAAGTTCCTAGAGAAAGGAGCAGATGGGTGGGGCTGGGACCCTGTCAGCAGTGGAGTCTGTGCTGTCTTCGGGGAGTATTGCCTGCCTCTTCTCTGTGATTCTGGACTTAGAGGGCTGCTCTGAGGACCTTGGTAGAGCACTGAGGCCAAGACTCGCTGCCCTGACTTAGGTGTTCTCCCCAAGTGACAGCCGTTATGTCCACAGGTGGGCCAGGCTACGAGTTGCACATGAGGAGGCCCAAAACAGCCTGTCCTCTGAGCATGGCTGTGTGTCTGGGAGTGATCAGAGGCCAGGGAATGGAGAGCACAGTGCGTGTCCTGTGCTCTTCATGTCAGCTGTCGGAAGTTCATTCTGTGTGGGTTAGCATGGGAGCTGGGACTCTTCTCTCAGTCCAGGAGCTGTCTGTCTGACCCTGACTCAGTGTTTGCCCTGGGTCATACCACATTCTGCCTGGCCTCAGGCTGGCCTGTGTGGGCCACCACTTTCCCACGTTGAACACACACACACTGCTTCTGTCAGTAGAATACGCTTCAGAAGGAGCTCCTTCCCTCAGTGCTCTTTCCAAAGAATTTTTGACTGCTTTTGTACATTTTGACTTTCATATAAGTTTTTGCTGCTGTAGTCAGAAAAATTGAGTGTTCTTTAAAGAACTTCTTAGATCCTTGTGGATGCCAGGCCTTCTTCTGGGGCTACCAAGTTCTTGTGACACCCTCCCCCCCACAAATATTCTTGATGCTTCCCTGGCACTCTGGCTCAGCCTCTGTGGAGGATGTGAAAATGCTGGAAGCCCTGCCCCACAGTCTCTGTGTCCCCAGCCCCAGTAGAGATGGCCCAGTGGATCATAAGCCCCACTGCACAGATGAAAGCCTGAGGTTCAGCAAAGCTAAGAACATGGACTTGGAGTGGTAGGCTGGGTTCAGCCGGCGTGCTGCCTCAGGAGGATGCTGTGCGCGGCATGGCTGGGAAGCCTTCCTGTGCTCCTGCTGGAGATGAGGAGGGGTAGAACGAGAGTGCAGTGAGGGAAATAGACCTCCCTGGGGGAGATATACTGTAGAAGGCTGCTCTTCCTAGTGGTTCCCCGCAGCCTAAGAGAGCTAGTGGCATTGCTTGGGTCCATCGCAACCTGAGTCCAACAGAGTCCAGTCTGCAGGCAGACACTTGGCAAACCAGACTTGCCTGCTGTTAGCCATGGGGAGCCTGTCCCGACAGGTGAGGAGAGGTATGATTTCCAGCTCTGAGACTCTAGCAAGCCAAGATCTCAGCACAGTGATGAAGAGGGAGTTAAACATGGCACATAGTGTCTGGTGCCAACCCAGTTCTTGCCACCATTTCACGGCATATTTTCATCTGGGCACATGGGTACTGCTGTACAGGGACAAGCAACCTACCAGAGGGGTTAGCCACCCCACACAAGCCAAGGCGGGATCCCCTACACCGTGAAAATGAGAGACCTTCTGACTAGCACTATTCCTTTGGAGGCTGAGCCCTTATGGTGGTGAGTCAGCTCACCACACACACACACACACACACACACACACACACACACACACACACACGAAAGCAGGGAGAGGAGGGAGAAAGCAAGCACTTGCATGTGTGTGCCCTGGAGGCTCCAGGTCACTGGTGACCCACTAGAACTAATCATCACACAGATTCTGTTTCCCTAGAACAAGCACCACCACTGCCTGTGCGCGCCCCTCTCCGTGCTGGGGAGGCACCTGGCTGGTTCCCTGTCATCCATGTGGAGCTGGTGTGCATACAGCCCATGCCAGCCTCTCAAACATCGTGTGTGCAGTGACCTGTGGCATCTGTTACAACAGGGCACTCAGGGCCGCAGAGGGTAGTCACCAAATCCCCACCCTTGGGACTCAGCTGAGGGATGTGTAATGACTGTGCTCTCAAATGTTAAGTAGCAGAGAAACCCTACAGTTACTTTGTTACATGTCCCCTCACCTTGAGTTGCCATGTGGGCAGAGTGGGGGCAGAGTGGGGGTGGGTGTCCTGGTAACAGCTGGCAGCACCGGCTCTGGGGGCAGCACAGGCTGGTCTGCCCCTCATGCCTGCTCTCTCCCTTTTCTGTGCTCCAGAGCTGCCATCAGCAGAGACCCTTTCTACGAGATGCTTGCTGCACGGAAAAAGAAGGTTTCCTCCACAAAGAGACACTGAGGGGGCACCAGGACACGGAGACGCCGCGGCCCTTTCTCCTGCCTCCCCTCGAAGGCACGGTGGAGCCAAGCAGAGGAGAGCGGAGCGCTCTTCTGCCAGTCCCTGCCCACTCCTAGAAACGCTTCAGCTTTTTGCAGTTTTCTGAGAGGGAGAAGGGCGGGCAGTGAGGGCTGCGGCTGGAGACTGCTGCTGCCACTCGTGGGCTCTGGAGCCGCTCAGAACCGCTGCTAGCAGCAGAGCAGCGCTGTGTCACGCCTCAGTTCCGCAGGACTGACGGCAGCACATGGAGTACTCTTTACCTCGAAGTGTTCCTGGCCAAGGGCCTTCACCTCTGCTCCATAAATGCCTGTGAGGATGTACTCGTATGTACTAAGGAGACAGGAGGAAAGGAAGAGAAGCCACGCACTGTAAAGCTTTATTTTTGTTTTTAATGCAGAAGTGAACGTAGCACTGCGCTCTGCCCTCCTGCGCCCTGCTCGTGGAGCTTCCCAGGAAAGGGGCTCTGGGGATGCTGGCACCCCAGGCTGCTGCCTCGTGACCTGTGTGGGCAAGAGGGGCAAAAGCAGGGCTGCTGGCAGGGCCCAGCAGACACGGGGAGGCCTTCAGACCCCGGTAGGGCAGCAGGCAGTGTGGGCAGCTCCTGCCCAGTGCCTGTAGGGCAGGGTGAAGGTGGTTAGCTCCTTGCCTGGCCCTCAGTACCCAGGCCCACTGCGCTTTAAAGTGGAAAGTCCGCATTTTCCTAAGAACCAAAACTGTGAGGGGGTCACCCATGGTGCCGGGTGACGACTGTTTCATAGCTGGTTTTTCTTTCTCCTCCCCAAGAGCTCCACTCCTCGTTCTAGAGGAAGGAGCAGGTTTTACCTGATCCCCTTGGGGCCTCAGCCTTTTCTGCCTCAAAAGCCGCCCCAACTGGACTATTCTGGTGCACTCTGTGGTAGCCTCCAGGAGCAGGGGCCTTGCTCAGCAGGGTGCAGTGTAGTCAAGCAAGGTGAGGTGGCCTTTCTGTCCCCTTGCCCTCTATGGCATGGCATGCCACAGCACATGTATGAGTCAGCCCTGGCCTCCTAACTCAGTGTGAAGGGAGCCATGAAACGCAGCATCTCCTGCCGTTCTCTCAGGGACTCTCAAGGGCAGCTCCTGCTCCTTGGCCAGGGCCAGCATGCCAGTCCAGGCAGAGCAGGTGGCAGGCGGTGTCTTGGCACACTCCTCCACGTGGCCAAGGCCTTGGTGGCAGAATGCTGCCTCCAGGCAGGTGGAGGAGCCACGGGTCCCGCTGAGCTGCGTGAGCTCAGCTCCTCTGATCTCAGAAGGAGGTCAGCATCTCTGGAAATAGCTCTGCAGAGAAGGGTGAGTGTGGGGCAGCACTCTGGCCCCTTCCTATGGATCTGGCATCAAGTGGCTTCAGGTGCTCCATGCTGGAGTGTGGGAAGGTGACTGTAACGAAGAGGGTCCAGGCCGGAGACCTGAGCTTCCTGGTACAGAACCAGTCAGTGCCAGCCCAGGTTGTGGGGGAGTCGGGCCAGTGTCAGAGCCCCTCCTGCACACCAGTTCTCACAGGTGTGTCCTGGGCAGACCAGCAGCTGGCTCAGTATCAGTCTATTTATCAGAGGTGTAAATAATCCATACCTAGTTTTTCTCCTTTTAGATTATTTTGTATTTGTTTAAAAAAAAAAAAAAGATTTGTCAAAATACAAAGAAATGACTGAAAGTTGTTGACAGGGTTTTTTAAAAATATTATTATTATTCCAATTGGTTTTTTGTTTGTTTTTGCCTTGTAAACTAGCTCCAAGGAACTGCAGCAAATAAACTCCAAACTTGCCCAAACCACTCTCATTGTCCGCTCCACTGTGGATGTCGTTTGTGGTTAAGCTTGGGGTTGGGGCTGGTGCGTTCCTGTGCATGGGTATGAGTCCATCCTGAGTGTGGGGGTAATTAAAACCACAAGTTGGGAAGGGGCTGTTTTCTGCTGTGGATGGCATAACAACACAAGAATGGGCTTAACCTTTGCCCCTCTGTCTGGGGAAGAAACTCAGCTTCAAGGAAAAGTGACTACAAGAGCCAGCTCTCTGCAGCATGGCACAGCATAGCCCTGTCAGGCAATTGAGCAGAACCAGGAAACAAAAAGTTGCTGGGTACATGATTAACTGGCTCTGTACCTCTCTGCTTCCTTGCTTCTCTCTCTTTTTTTTTCCATTAAAAAAAAAATTTTATTTATTTATTTATTTTGAGACAGGATCTCTTGTATCTCAGGCTGGCCTGAAGTGCAGCTGAGAATGACCTTGAACTTCTGATCTTCCTGCTTCCATCTCTAGTACTAGGATTATATTCATAGAGATCCACCTGTCTCTGCCTCCCTAGCACTGGGATTAAAAGTATGCACCACCACCCCTGGCTGTGTCATCTTAATATTAAATCTCACTCTCCAAACATGAGGTTTTTGTTTAGGGCTTCTTTGGTGCCTTTCAGTGAGGTTTTATAATTATCGGTATGTCTTACACCTTGCAAACATGAACCATGCCCAGTATATGCAGGGCTGGGGGTTGCTCCCACAGCTTCCTGCATGTGAAATACGCACTCTACCAGCCTGAAAATCAACTGTTTTCAATTCATTAGCAATGAACAACACAAGAAAGGAAATGAAGAAAACCGTTTGGGGCTAGAGAGACGGCTCAGTGATTAAGATCACAGGGTCCTCTTTCAGAGGACCTAAGTTAGATCCCCAACACCCACATGGTAGCTTACAACCACCAGTAACCCCAGTCCCAGAGGACCCAACACTCTTTTTTAGCCTTCATGGGCACTGCACATGTGTGGTACACAGACATACATGTAGACAAAATATACACAAAAAATAATTTTTTTAAAAAGAAAATAATTTCACTTATTACCAGAAAGAATAGAATGCTCAGTGTTTTCAAAGTGTCAGACATACCAATAATTATAAAACATCATTGAAAGGCACCGAAGAAGACCTAAACGAAAATTCTTGTTCAGAGAGCAAGAATTAAGATATTAAGATAATACAGCCAGGTGTGGTGCACACACCTTTAGTGTCAGCACTAGGGAGGCAGAGGCAGGCAGATCTCTGTGAGTTCCAGGCCAGCCTGGTTCTACAGTGAGGTCCAGGACAGCCAGGGCTACACAGTGAGACCTCATCAAGGAAGGAAGGATGTCAACAACTTAAAAACACACACACCCCTCACACATACAGGATAATGTTGAAAATGACAGGATACTTCTGTGGTTCAGGTCTCACTTCCTCCAAAACCCAGCTTGAAACCTGCTGTTGAGCCTTAAAGATGGGCTCAGTGAACGGTGTTTCACGTCTCTATTAGGGTGAGGAGTAAGTGTGCTCCGCCTGCCCTTTCTCTTGTGTTTCCTAACCTGGTCCTACAGTTTGCATGAGAAGCATTCCTCCAGACCTCATGCCCTGGCTTGGTGTCTAGCTATTGTGAAAGGTTTAGAGACTGAGAGGCGGGACCTTGAGGAAGCAGGTCAGGGAGGGCATAGTTTCAGAGACTGTATCTTGTCCTCTCTCCCTGCCTCCCATATGCCATGAGGTGAGCAGCCTTTGCCACGTGGTCCTTCTGTCATTATGCTTCACCTTACCATATTGGGATCACCAAAGACTGTGTGCTGAAACCTCTGAAGCCATGAGCCAAGTGAACACTATCCCTGTTTGTTACAGGTATTCAGGCCATGTCCCTGGAGAGCTAACAACCTGGTTAATTCCATGCTCAGCAAACAGACCACTGACCTGCCACTTGATCAGGGATGACATTGTAAGAATCAAAGGTGTTGTGCCCTTGGTAGCCGAAGATGTGTCCTGACAGACAAGAAGCAGGCACAGGCCAGAACAGCCCCAGCAGGGACATTATTCTTATCCCCTTTAATCCAGGACTCTGATTCTCATTCCTTGACATTTGATGACATTTGCTTGTCTCCTCTCGGTTTAAATTTTTGTACATATTTGATCAAGACGAATCTGTTGATGTGTTTCACGTGGCTCTTGCTGCATGGCTGCATCCTGTTCATTTAGCATGAAGTCAGTATTAGCAGAACCTCCCCCCCCCCCCCCCCGTCTCTATGGTCACCTTAGCTCTGGGCTCTGTCCCTCCATCTCCTCACATTTAACTCTTTCTGTTCCATGAGATGGGCTCAAGCCCTTGGCTGAGATTTTTTTCCTTGGTCTGAGAGCCAGAGTCACAGTGTCTTCTGCTGCAGTCGGTCAAAAATGCTCTGTCCCAGAGCTTTTCTCTCCTTAAAGCGGTTGTACCACTCCTCACTGAACTTCTTCCACGCATCCATTCAACAAACACCACCCAGAGTCTGCTAACTAGGAGGCCAACTGCTATGTCCAGGACTTCAATCCAAAAGGTTGTTTTCTACTGACCTTCCTGAGGCCCCTGTGGCAGAAATAGAGCAACCTCAGGATAGCACAGCTGTGCTGGGGCCCAGGGCAGGAACGACAAGGCTATACAGTTTAGGACAGCCATGTTGGGCAAACATGCTTGAGGCTCCTGACTCTTCTCTTCCTGAGCAGCCCGGATCTGCAGACTGTGGACAGTGATCACCTTTTTTTTTTTTTTTTTTTTTTTTCTAAGTGTTACTCATAGGCAGTGACACAGAGTGGCTTAAGCAGAAGCAATGCTTTCGGAAGGTAGGTGACATGGATGGCTCCCTTTTGCTGTGCTGGCCACAGGAGGTGACATCACTGTTGGGCAGGGTTGTGCTCTGTCTGGAGGCCCTCCAAGGCTCCAGCCTCTCAGCCTCTCGGGCTGTGTGTCCCTGCATGGCTTGTTTGCCAGCCTTGAGCCTCTCTCCACAGCACTGTGTATTTGGCCCTGAGCGTGACAGCCACACTCAGTGTTAGAGGCTCTTTGGGCCCAGTAGAAGATAAATGCAAAAAGCATACCCATTGGGACCAGCTTTCTCTGAAAGTAGCCAATGTGAGAGGATGCCCAGAGGAGGGCCATGGGAGGGCCCAGCTCAGGTCATCTCAGTGTTCATTTGCCCGTCTCATCTATGGTTCTGGTCCTTCTAGTTAGAGGCTGTCTTAGTGAAGAAGGAAAACCAGTGCTTGGAAAATGAGGTTGGTCCTCCCAGCATCCAATGCTTAGCAACCCAGGGCAAAGTGCTGGGCCTTTTAGCCTGATTCTGAGGCTAAGAGCTATCTCAGGCTGGAGCAGGAGTGTGGGGTGCTGGGGTACAGGTAGCAGAGGAGCACCAGCACCCTGTCTCCATCTCAGATCGCTTCATCACATCAGAATGTGGCACAAACCTCTCAGGTATGTATGTGGGAACTTAGCAGGACTCAGGCCAACAGGGCCAGTCATGGGTATGTCATTGTTTATTCTGCAGTTCTTTTCATTCTTGATGTGCGTGTGTGTCTGAGTGTGTCCACTTAGACTAAAGCTTGGCTCATTTTGCCTTGTTTGTTTTGTTTGTGTGTGTTTGGTTCTGGTTTTAGTTTGGGTTTTGTTCTTTTAAGACAGGCTCCTTGTGTAGCTCTCACAGGCTCCCTATGCAAACCAGGCTGACCGCGGACTTGAGCAGAGCAATCCTCCTGCCTCTTAAATCCCAAAATCTGGGCTAACAAGCTACTATACCCAGCCTCAGTCCTGTCTGTGGGCTCTTTGCTAATTAAGAATCTCACTTTAAGGAGCAAGAGGAGAAACATCTCGGAGTTATCAAATCGGAAGGAAGCCAATTGCTGGAGTTCCTGAGACTGAGCCCTCCCTTGTTGGGAGAGGGGGGAGGAGGAAGGTCAAGGGACTGAGGGAACATCCCTGACAACTAGACACAGTCATGCCTGTGGGAAGTGAGGACATGGTGCCTTACTTTAAGGCTTTCACAGCCAGGTGAGTGAAAGCATATGTGACAGTGAGAGAGGCAACAGTGTTGACAGAATGCCATCCTGATGCTGTAAGCCTGTACTCCTGAAGTCTGACAGAGTCTGTGGGAGCAGGAGTATCCAAAACTCAGCTGCAGTCTTCCAGGGGGTGGATTTACACCCTGGGCTTGGTAAGTCAACAGCCACGCCATGATGCCAGCTATGTTATTAGAAGTCCCAGGGACTCGGCTAGTCATGCCAGTCCTGCCCACTCAAGGCTGCCCTGATGAAATGAACCCACTCATGGGGAGGCTAGCCTTGTCCTTGGTCAGGCCCTTCTTCTACACGCGTGTGTGGCATATGCCCTGGAACTGCCACACCACGGAGTGACACGACCTTGCAAGAGCCATGCTCTGTAGTTCCCTGTGGGTTACCACCTTGTCCCTCCTGCCATCTCTTCCCTCTGATGCCCTCCCGTGGGGCATCCACCTGACACACACACGGTATTCTGCTATCAGTATTCTGCTCTCGGGCCGGCTCGAGAGCTCCGTCCTGGTGAGCACCTTGGGCCAGGGCTCTGCAATGGTGGCCAGGTCATTCGTTTGTTTTTATTGCTTTGTTTGTTTTTTGTTTGTGGTGGACTCTCAGCTTTTGTACCCTTTCCTTTATTGACAGGGCACAATGCGTAATTGCCTAAACAATGCAAATTGTGAAAAATATCTGTCAGCCTAGCTGACATAGCTAAGCTTCAGTGAGGAAATGTCTTCCAAATGAAGAAGGAATTTTTTAAAATTCATTTTTGTTTTATGTGTATGAGTGTTTTGTCTGCATATATGTGTACTACATGTTCCTGGTACCCATGGAGACCAGAAGGGTGTTAGATCCCCTGGAACTATAGTTCCAGATGATGGTTAGCTGCTATGTGGGTGCTAGGAATTGAACCCAGGTCCTCTGCAAGAGCAGCAAGTACTCTGGGCCATCTTTCAAGCCCCAGGATTTTTCTTTAAAAAAGCTACATATGGTGTTGAAAATGGGAATTAAATATTACTATGCAAGTGAAACTGACCTAAGGTCAGTATCAGATCCCCCAGACCTGGAGTTACAGATAATTGTGAGCATCTATCATGTGGTGCTGGGAACCGAACCCTGGTCCTCTGGAAGAGCAGCCAGTGCTCTTAGCCACTAAGCCATCTCTCTAGCCTCCCACAATCCTTGACGTAAGACGAGAGGACGTGGTCGGAGAGTCAGTCAGAGCACACACAGGTGGAGCACAGACAAGCGCCAGGCGCCCCTTTTGCTCCAACCACAAGAGGATAATTGGTACCAGCTTCCCTTTCAAGAGGCAGGGCGGAGGGACGAGATGGTGGCACCAGGAACTAGACGAGGCAGGGACTGTGATTCGGAGAGTAGGAAAGCCCTGAGCTGATGCAGCCCAGTGCCCTGGCATGGAAGCATTTTGGCGCCACTGTTCTGAAAGGTGAAGCCAGGGACGGGGTGTTCTTGACAGTCTGAGGCAGGGACATCCAGTGTCCTGTCTGCACACGGGCTGAAATTTTCAGTCTGAGCCATAAAGAAAAGGATGCGGTTTGGCAGGCTGCAAGGGTCCTTGCTGTACGTCTGTTCGAGGTCTGAGCTATGAGCTGTGCAGGGGCTAGCAGAGGTGTATGGGGTCCTGGGGAGCCAGGGTGCCGCTGGAGGTCTAGATATTCCAGAAAAAGTGGGCTTCCCAGCTGCCCAGTGGGGAGGCCTTGCATCAGGTATGACCCCAAAAATCTGCCCCAGGTCTTCCCAAGACCATGTTCAAGCCCATAGTGGAGCTCCCAAATAAAGAAGATCACATGCCAGCTCTTTACAGGAAGGCAGCCTAGCCTAGAGCCTATCCTGTCATCCACACTGCAGCGCGTTAAAAACAACGAGACAGGCTCAGAGCTAGGATCATGCAGCTGAAAGACAGGAAAAAACAGCAAACAGACTGCTCAGTAATCTAAGGATGAAATCTATTATTACACAGTACCCAATAAAATCACCAGGGCAATCCAGTCGGGACAGCAAAGCCTTCTCAACAAGCATGGGAACCAACCGTGTAAGTAAGCTCCAAAATATTTCAAGACGGAGTATGACTTAAACCCCAACAGAAAGCCAAGATACTTGTAAATGAAAACAAAAACAAGCTAGGCTGGACCACTTTCTGACATCAGCGACCAAAGCAGGTACTTGGCCTGCCTTTCTCGTGGGTTCTGGATCTTAGTGCTTGCTGCCGAGAGGAAAGCCATGGCACCCTCCCAGGGAGACATACATATTTAATCCTGCTACGACTACCCAATGAAGGCGTTAAGTTCAAGAAAACTGAGATGTGTCCAAGAGAGGCTGGTTCCCCAACAGATTCCCAGAAGCCAGTACAAAACAGAAATGGAACAGGAAAACACTGCTGTCTGCCGCTTCCTTGGGGAAAGTTAGAACTCGTTACATGAGACTGAACAATGGATGTTGAGATCCATTCAAAACAAAACTCATTACACAAGAAATACTGAATAATGAACCTTGAGTCTTGTGTTTACAAACCAGGAAGCTGAGAACAAGGAAGGGGACCCTAGATCCTCCCCCCAGCTGGTGCAGTGAGGAACCAGGCCTGTTGAAATAACTTGCCTTGTGTTACAAGAATCGTCTGAGAAACCTAATGTGTATTTTTGAAGCCGAAGGGGTTTTAGAACTGAACAAAACTGTCAAGGCAGCTTAGCGCTCCCTGCTCACCTGTAGGATGAGGAGACTGAGACCTTTGAGGTGAAGGTCCCTGTACCAGGTCACCTGGCAGCCTGGCCCAGCGTTAGGAAGGGTGGACTGTACTGGGAAAGCAAACCTTGCAGTCCTGTGCTGTGCTGAGAGACGCCCGCTGAGATCACTGTTTTTTTGTTTCGCTGGCTAAATTATGCAGACGTAAAAGGAATCATTTGTGGTAATACGCCTTACTTTAACAACAAATTATTCTAAACTAATGACTCATGTGGCTTCCCGCTACAGTGGCTTTGGCTTTCCTTACATCTCAAGTTAGTGAGGGGTGTCCTTTCCTTTCAAAGTACAGGGCTCCTCCTGGGGTGCTGTGGCCCTTGGTTAAGCCCTCATGTTGGGGTTCTCAGAAGCCATCTTACTCTGCTATCGTTGGCTGCACTAAAAGCAAGAATATATGGTAGGTCAGCATGCCCTGCGTGTGCTGCTCCAAGGCTTCAGGGCCCAGCCAACCTGCCCACACTGCCTCCTGTCCGTCCTCCTGTCTGTCAGCCTGTTAGTCTCACACCAAGCTCTTCTCTCACCCCTGATGTTCCCAGCCTCACCGCTGTAGCCCCGGCGTCCCTCTTGACCCTAAAGCCCATCCTCATTGCAGCATGTCAGCAGCTTGGAGACCTCACTGTGGGCCCATCCCCCTGCCATCCACAGAGCGCTGGCTCCCACATCAGCACTAGCTGCTGTCTCCTAGAATAGGACCTTAAGTGTGGCCCATTCCCACTGTACTGTGTAACAGCTTGCTAAAATACAGGTCTCAGCCCGTTCCTGCTTCTATAACAAATGGTACTGGAGTCTGGATGATCTATAAATGACAGAAATGTATTGCTCACAATTCTGGAGTCCAGGGGTTGAGGGGTCCAAGGTCAAGGCCAGCACTAGAGCCCTGACGGCTCAGTCTCTGTTTCCAAGATGGCACCTTGCTGCTTTGCTCTCGTGTGTTGGAAGGCTCCTCTGCCCCTCCTTCATCTCGTTTGAAAGAGTGGTCCTCCAACCTACTTCCCCCCAAAAGGGCCCACCTCTTCACACTACCACGCTAGGGATTCAGTTCCAACAAATTCTGTAGAGATGTCACCTCAGAGCACGGCGATGTGAGAAGTATACTGAGACAAACATGTGACGGGCACACATGTTTAAGAAGTCGTGATGGTGATTGAGAGATCCTGGGACCCAAGCCTAGACAGTGAGCTGCTCAGAGAGGGGACCAGCCACAGCGGATGGGTTTCAGGCAACAGGCCATGGGATGCCAAGGAGAGGACGCTGGGTCTGCTGGGTCACAACACGGAAACTTCACAGATCAGTTTCCTCTCCAGAGACATCTCAGAGACAGAGAGAATTTTGGACAGTATGAAGTGTCATTCTGATGCATCTTGAAGGAGAGAAAAGAAAAAAAAATAAACAGATATTTGAGGGGCAAATTGTCCAGATACAAGGAACTGAAAACTGAGTTTTATATTGTTTTGTTTGTTTGTTTGTTTGTTTTAAGCCAGCTTTTTAAAAGTCCTTCTGTTGAAACCCTGCTTTACATTTGGCTGGTTGAACTCTGCATTGAAGGAAGACAGGGTGCTTAGCTGTGAAGGACAGTTGAGTCTTTGCCCTGGCTCGGGAGATGGCTCTGTGAGTAAGGTGCGTGCAGTGCAAGCCTGAGGACCCGAGTTCAATTCCCTGGAGCCCACACAATGCCAGATACGGCAGTACACCCCTGTAACCCCAACCCTCCTATGGCGAGAAGGAGATGGAGACAGGAGAATACTTGGGAGTTCTGGAGTCGGCAGCCTGGAGTACAATGTAGTAAGTAACAAAGAGCCTGTCTTTGTTACTAAGGGGTGGAGGGTGAGGACCAACCCCCAAGGCCGCCTTCCCCCACACCCGGTCTTTACACGAGTATGACACATGGCACACTTGTGCATGGCACCCGCACCACCCCCACACAGAGAGGTTGTTCAAGTTCACGGAAGTGAGAGGACTGAGCAGAACTTCGCGGGGAGGGGGAACTGAACTGGTCCCTGCTGAGCCTGGCAGCCCTTCCCTTTCCTGCGGGCCTGCGGCGGCCTCCTACACGCCCACTCCCTCTCGGCCAGCACCTGTCTGCACAGCTGCACTCTGGTGAGCGTCCTTGAGGCTCTGTGTCTGTCTGTCCATCCCCTTCAGGCAGCACTGGATGGACCTAGTGCAACCCGGAGCACAGGACCATTCACAGTGCTCCCGGCAGACTACAGTCCAAGGCGCATGCGGTGTGTTTCCTCCTGTCTCACCCTCTGGTGCACGTCTTGGGCCTGTATATAATCGCTGCTTAGCTTTCCACGACTGAGAGCTGTGCGGGGGCAAAGGGTGTTGCCACCCAGTCCCTGCTGGTCTACGCATTAAATCCGGTCATGTCATGTAAAACATAGCCAAGCAAAAACAAACACTGAGACCTAAAAACGTAGGTGATCGGGATTCATTGCACCCTGCAGCCAGGCTGTTGTACAATAATGCATATAATGAGAGTGCAATAATACGTAGTAGCATTAATGTAATAATCATATATAACAATGTGCGCTAACCAGCGCAAACAGTTTTCAGGTCTGCACCTGTGCTCAGCGCAGGCGCTGTTGGTCCACCCATCTCACCCACCTCCCAAAGTCAACTCTACCATGAAACACTCGCTCCTCACCCGCCCCCAGCCTCTGCTGATACTGACCCCCCCCCCCGGTCCCCGTGAACCGACCACTCGAGGGACCTCACAAATGGCAACAGATGATTCTTGGCTTTCAGGACTGGCGCGTTGCACTCTGCAGGCACCATCATGCTTCGTCTTGTTGTTTTGGGCATCGGTGGTGCTTTATTGATGGGTTCAGTGTCAGCAAAGCTTCTTCAGAGGTGCCCAGGAGAGAGGACTCGCTGTTACAGGCCGCCACCAGGCAGAGCCTACGTGGAAACCTGCCACCTTCTGCACTACCAGGTTCCTCTGGATTCGAGGCCCGGAGGCCCCGTGTCTTCCAGGACCTACGTTCACCCTAGCCTGGCTCTCCCGGTCCCCCCGAGGTGCTGCTCAGCTCCAGGACTGTGGCCTCACCTTTGCCCTACATCTAAACAGCATGTTCCCTTTCCTGCCAGCGGCCCTTGAAGGCAGTCCCATGACTTCCGACTGAAGTTCTCCAGCTTCCTTCGCCTCTCTCTGACCTTCAGCACCCTAGGCTTCCCCTTGGGACCAGGTTCTGCCTGTGGGGTTACTCGCCACCTTGTTTCCCTCACAAATTACAAGGACCACGAGGAGCCCTGCTCCTGGCACTCAGAGCACCGAGCGCAGTGAGCATGGCCTGCCTCTTCCTATCCTCAGGTACAGCCAGCCTGGGTGGGTGTTTTCACACACTCACAATACTTGTTTGTGTGCGCTGACGTCACCATAGGTACTACAGTGTTGTGTGAGTGATTCGAAATGACTCAGAGGACATCCCCTACACACAGATACCTCATCTTTACAAAGAAGGGACCGGAGCTTCTCCGGGCTTTGGTAGACTTTGTGGAACCGGTGTCCTGTGGTTTCCACGCGACACCTAGATTCACATGAATTCAGTCATCTTTTTGTCACTCAGATTGCACTTCCTAGTAAATTGCATCCTCCACCAACAGTGATGTCTTGGTCCCTGCCTTAGCCACAGAGCACAGAGGCTTTGCAGCAATGCCCTGGGCCCTGCGCTACCAACACGTGCATTTTATAATGTTAAGTTTCACTGTTTCTATGGTTTGCTAATAAGTTAAATTTATTTTTAATGGAGAAGGTTCAATATTTTCTTCAAACACCTCTCAACATTGAAGTGATCATGTGTTTTCCCAACTTAATCTACCCATGGATGACTCTCAGGCATTGAACCGTCTTTGCACTCCGAAAGGAGCCCAGCGGGATGCAGCATCAGTTCTGAAGCAGATGAGTTCTGCCTGCGGACAGGAGAGTCTGGGATCTTGAGGCTTCTCAGGGCCTCAGACCCTTACTTTTCTTCCCTCTCTTGTTTAGGCTTTGCCACAGCCGTGCGCTAGATTTACCACATGTCCTAGAAGTGTGCCCTGCTCAGGTCCTTTGTGTCACCCTAAAAACGTGGACGTTGCCTGTGCCCAGGAGGTTTGTCAGAACATGGAACTCTGGAGGCCCCACATCAGAGTAAGGCTTCTGCCCGGTGGCTCCTCTGGGGTACTCCAGGCCTCTCCTGACCTCTGACGTGGCTGTTGCTTCTGTTGCCTAAGCTCCGTCTGCATATTTGTGGTGTCCTCCTGCCCACATTTTCCCTTGTGTAAAGACGCCAGTCAGCTGGATCCGGGCCCACCGACTCCAGCATGACCTCATCTTAGTGCTGACACTACTCACCGATATGGTAGTCTGCTAGCACTGAAGCCTGTGGGAGTGGGGGGCACAGTAGAACCGAGCAGCAGGTGGGGACAGGCTTCATGATGCCTCAGTTTCCCTGGGACGGCTGCTTGCTTCACACTCCTGCCTCCCTGAGGCCTGGTGTTCTGTGGTCTGGCAGCACACAGCGTCAGGGTGCACAGGCATCTGGGAAGGGCTGGTAATGTGTGCAAGGCCCAAGAGGAGGGGTGGCTCCGCGTCCCCAGAGCACCTGGAGGGCTGTAGGCACACTCGTGGGAAGATCTGTTGGTGATAGCATAGCATAAGCAGCTATTACGTGGAGGAGTCCGTCCAGGTCTGTATCTTTCAATCTGCATATTTGTAATCATATTTACATTCTCAATCCTAATTATTATTGTTATTCGTGCTTCTATCTAGACCTGTCTCTTAGCCATTTGTTCGTTTTGTTGGTTTTTGTTTTCTTTTTTTCCTGAGACAGGAGCTCACACTCAGGCTGCTCTCAAAGTCAGGGCACCTCCCACCTGAGTGCTGGTCTACAGACGTGCACCACTGGGTCCAGCTGCTGAGCTTCTATTTTCTTTTAAGGTTTATGTAGTTTTAACTGTGTGTGTACATGCGAATGTATGCCAGGCAAGTGCAATGCCCACAGAGGCCAAATGAGGGCAGTAGACTTCCCAGGGCGGGGTTAAGGCAGGTGTGAGCTACCCAGTCCGGGTTCTGGACACCAAACTTTGGTCCTCTGTAAGAGGCGGTATGTGCTCGTAACCTCGGAGCCATCTCTTCAGCCCCCTCCGTCTTCCAAATGGCCGGATTCTGTGTGTTTCAGACGTGGGCTGTGTTGCCCCCGGGGCCAGGAGGACTGTTCCATGGTTGCTCTTCCTTACAGCAGCCTAGCTTCCCTGGGGCGCTTGGTTAGGACTCGGCTCTGGCACAGGCTTGGCTTGTGCGCTGCATTTCTCTGATTTACGCTGGGTGTGAATCCACCTTTCCCAGGCAGCTGTGTGCAAACGTGAAGCTCTATTTTTATGCTTCCTCGGCCCTTTTGACAGTGCCTCTCTCCTTCTTAGCAACGAGAAAACCAAACCAAATTTAACTTAACCTGTAAACAGGCCTGTCAGGCATACTCCCCGCTTCCCCACCTCGCTGATAACCAACTGGATTAACTTGGTTGCTCTCCGATAAATCTCTGCCCCAGTTCAAGTCCTAGGCCCACAGTCTCTGGCTGGCAGGAGCTCTGTTGCTCCCGGGGTTGTCTGTCCCCTCCTAAGGGCCACAGCTGGCTGCTGGCTGTCTGGCCTTGGTGAAGGGATGGAACAGGGAGGCCTCTGTAGCTGTCACTCTGGTGGCCTGGGGCTGTGGCACGCTGGAAGGTTCGGTAGGTCATCCCCTCCTAGTCTCCCAGGGTTAGCTTCCTACAGACATGGCTGCTCATTGCCCATCTGCTTCCTCGATCAAAGAGCCCTCCCAGCCCACGAGCCCTGCAGGACAGCCCTGTGGTTGCTTCCTGTGGCCTCTCTCCTCAAAGGAATCTGGTGACTTATTGCTCACTCACTTGGGCAGGTAGAGGCAAGCCCCTGTGTCCCCACCTACTCACTCACCCGCCACTAGTGCGTGTCATGCCCCAAGCATAGACTGGTGTCTGCTGTGTGTGTGTCATGCTGCTGTCTGAGCTCAGGGTCCTGGGACATAGAGAGACTATATGGCGGCCGTTTGGGGCTGGGGAGTTGCTGGAGGAGGACCGAGTGACAGCAAAGCTGCAGGTCTTCCTTGCTTTCATTTGCAAATCTATTATAGACAGGCTCAGAGAACCCTAACCTGCTCAAGGTTGGAAGATGTTTGGGGACAAAGAAGGACAGGAAGGAAGCAAGTAGGGACAGTAGTGCTGGCTGCAGCTTGCCTTTGCCTTTGAACAGCTAATGGTCTGCCTGGCCACAGCCAGTTATAGATTGCCTGTAAGCTGGCTGCTTGTCCCAGGAGCACAGTCCTGGCTAGGCTTTCTGCAGATGTGCACCGCACCTTTGGACGTGCTTCCTCACACGCGGAGCCCTGGGCAGGAGCATCTTTGGGCAACTTGGCTTAACACACTTGTTCTCTGCATTCTACACATGGTTTACGTTGTGACATTCAGTGATCTGGTGGCTGAGCTCCTGGGTGGGACCTAGTTCCTGGTTCCCTGTGTGGCCTAGTTCCTTTTTTCAGCTGCTTTTCTCCTTTGGAGGTCCTGGGCTTCCAAAGCATCAGAAGAAATCCAGTCAGTGGGCAGCAGACTGCTTTCTGTTGGGCTGTTTGTTTTTGATACAGATTTTTCATGCCACCCAGGCTAGCCTTAAATTCACTGTGTAGCCGAGGGTGATCTTAAGCTTCCAATTCTCCTGTCTCCACCTCCGAGTGCCAGCCACCACGTCAGTGTTGCATAGCACTGAGGACTGAATCTAAGGCTAGGAAAGTGTTCTTCCTACATCCCCAGCCCCAGAGGAGGAACCTCCAATTCTTAACACTTGCAATGGTGTCTGCAGTGGGACCCCAGATTCAGCGTTGTTCAAGGTTGCTGTGGTGGCTCATACACTGAGCTCAGGGAAAGGATTACCTATGTGGTGGCCAGCTGGCCATATGTCCCCACTGGCAAGAGCCACACAAGCAGCAAGGCCCCTCCAGGGAGAAAGTGGGGGAGTAACAGGCAGGCAACCGCCAGGTAAGGAAATGCTTCCAGACAGACATTCATGCCTGGTGACTGACTGGCTCTGCCAGTCCTGGGAGCCCCCCCCCCCAGGTGATGGTATGCCAACTATAGCCTGTAGGGTCAGGCCAGGGAAAGGGTTCCAAGCATCAGCCTGGCAGGCCCCATCAAGACCACAGCTAATGCAAGTTACCTTCTGCCAAGGAGAACCAGATGGCTGATGGGGTCTCGGCAGCCTTAGGTCCAGGGTGGCCACGCTCAGCCTGAGTCTCCATCCCAGCCCCAGTCCTCATCAGAGGCCTGATCTGGCCAGGGCTGGAGTAGCAGTGTCTCACTAGGAGCCCCCTGGCTGGGCTGGGACTTCAGTAATTTCTGCCGCCATTCCTGGAACATTCTTTCACACACCTGTAGCTGGTTTTGGTGCCTGTAGCTTCTCTTTGGAGTTGAAGGACAGCAGTTGGCTGTGTTCCGGGTGTCCCAGGCATGTTTTACACTAGCCAGTGAGGTATAAACAACCAGAGTCATGGGCTGACTGCAGCGTGGCAGAGCTGGCTTTCGCTGGCTTTTTGATGCACTGCCAGGCTTACATAGTGTCTTAGTTCCTGCTGAATCCACACTTTCCTTGTGGGTGTTCAGGTCTGTCGCCATGTTCTCAAGCAGGGAGGGTGCTGGGACCAGCCAATGCTGCCCCACTCAAATGTTAACCACTCTGTGCCTTGCTGTGGCAGCAAGGAGTACTGTGCAGAGAAGGAGAGGCATGCTCGCTGTAAGCTTGTGAAACTCACTGCTGAGGCTGCAGAGCTGGCTCAGCGGTTAAGAGCACTGGCTGCTCTTCCAGAGGTCCTGAGTTCAATTCCCAGCACCCACATGGTGGCTCACAACCATCTATAGTGAGATTTGGTGTCCCTTTCTAGCATGTTGGCCTGTATGCAGACAGAACACTGTATATGCTATAAAAAGAAAGAAGGAAAGGAAGGAAGGAAGGAAGGAAGGAAGGAAGGAAGGAAGGAAGGAAGGAAGGAAGAAAGGAAAAAAGAAAAAAAAGGAAGGAAGAAAGGAAGGAAGAAAGAAAGAAACTGCTGCCATAAGGACCCCAGGACATGAAGGAGGAATGTGGCTGGCTGGGACGGGCCATCCCTTGCTCAGCTCAGACCTGTTCCTGCCTCACACTGGTCTACCAGAGCCCTGCAGGTAGTAGCTAGAACTGACAGCATTTTGGGCCTCTTTGTACCGCTGAGAACTGACACTCTGTCAAAACATGGGTGTAGATGCAAGTGTCTGTTTTCCTCCAAGGTTCAGGTGATAGCAGACCCCAAGGTGGCAGCATGAGGGGCTCTGGGGGAAGGGATTAAGCCTCAGGCTGTGGCTCCTGATGGAGGAGGCTTAGAGAGCCATTAGGAAGGAGAGTGGAGAGAACACCTTGGTGCCTTCTGCTCTTCCATCGTTCGCACACTGGGAGGACAGGATGTCTGCAGTTTCTGCCTCTTTCTCCTTCCACTGTGTGATGCTCGGGAGGGACCCTCGGCGGGTATTATGTGAGGTGAGGGTTGGCTGGGTATTGTGCCAGGCTCCGGGAGGAACCCTCACCGGGTATTGTCGGCCAGCACCTGGATCTTGGACTCCCACCTCCAGAGCTGTGGGAATAGTCTAAGGCTGGGATTGCGTGTCCCTTCCTGTGTGTGGCTCTGAGCATCTCGGGTCCCCTCAGCAGGGTCGGCTCCCCTGTGTGTTCTTGTTCCTCGCTTCAGTGTTCGCCAGGTCTTGACGTCTTTCGATGTCCATGCAGTTTTCTCCTACAGCATGTTGTTTTAGAGTCCCTGAGATCAGCCAGAGCGACTGTCTTAGTTGGGGTTTTATGGCTGTGAAGAGGTACCATGAGCACAGCAGCTCTCGTAAAGGAAAACATCTAGTTGGGGCTGGCTTACAGTTTCAGAGGTTTAGTCCATTATCATCATGGTGGGAAGCATGGCAGCCTGCAGGTAGACAAGGTGCTGGAGAGGTAGCTGAAATTCTACATCTTCACCTACAAGCAGCAGGAAGAGACTGTGTTCTAGACTGGGCGGGGCTTGATTACAGGAGAGCTCAAAGCCTGCCCCCACAGTGACACACTTCCCCCAACAAGGCCACACCTCCTAATAGCGTTACTCCCGCATGGGCCAAGCATTGAAACAGGAGTCTATGGGGCCATACCTACTCCAGTCACCACAGGGACTCATAGCTAAGGTCTGTTATCATGACTCAGATGCCCAAGGGACAAGGAAGGAAAAAAGACACACGTGCTCCAGAGAAATCCATGCACAGCCCTCTTTATTCCCTACCCCTTATAGAAGGGACGACCAGCCTCATCCTCAGCGAGAAATTCAGGAACATGCATGAAACGAGGCAGAGAACATTGGATCCACAGCCCTGTCACACAGAGCCTGCTGCCCGGGCAGCTCACATGGCTCACCAAAGCCTGCCACGTGGGTCCACCTGGCTCTCCAAGCTGCTTTCGCACAGTTTTTGTTGACTGAACACTGGCCAGCAGTCTAGTCACTGGCCTTCCAACAGCCACCCAGGAGGGGGAGGTGGTGAATATTGACAGGGGAGGATTTCTGACTTGTGTCCGTCTGTGGGGGCATGCTGCAGTGTGTCCCCAGTGAGCTGGTGTTCTGCTGGCGGGTCCTTTAAGAGATGAGGCCTCCGCAGCAGGTGAAGATGCTTGCCATTAGGCCTGAGATGGCCCGACTGTGATCCCTGGGCCCCATGCTGTAGAAGGAAACAACTCCCAAAGGCTGCCCTCTGACCTCCACATACACGCTGTGGCACCCATAACTAAATATAGTAACGAATTTTAAAAGGAGAAACGAGGCGTCATGAGAGGTGATTGGGTCCCTGGGGTGCTACCTTCAGGGTGAGTTGAGGTAGTTCTCAGGGGACCCTCAGTTCTCACAAGAGGTAACAGAGTGAGCCAGGACTCTCCCCGCACACAGGCTTCCTGGCCCATGTGTGGTTAGCTCAAACGTGCTCCCCGTGCTCCTCCCGCCTCCACCTTCCAGCAGAATGGCCTTCGCTATCAGACTCTCACAATTCAGAGCTCTTCCTTCTAGAGGACATCCTTAAGTGCCTCGTGATACCCACGGAAGAGACTTATACGGGGCCATCTAGCCTACCCTGAGGCTGAAAGTGTGACTCAGAAACAGACTATCAGAGGTGACCAGACCACCCATTACGTAACCCCTAAGTTTGCGTATTTCCTTGACATGCAGAAAAAGGCCCTATAGGCCTAAGAGCGTTAGGCAAGGTATGCTGTGAGATTGTGAAATGTGCCTGCTGCATGTCACTAAATCAAAGCCAAAGCCAAGTCTGAAAGTGTGGGGTGCAGTCCCAGCGGGGAAGTCCCTTCTGAAAGGTGGACTTGACCATGACAGCACTATCTTTTTTTCTCTGCATATAACCCTGGTTGTCCTGGAACTTGCTCTGTAGACCAGGCTGGCCTCAAACTCAGAGATCTGCCTGCCTCTGCCTCCTGAGTGCTTTAAAGGCCTGCACCACTGGCTTGCTCTCTCTCTCTCTCTCTCTCTCTCTCTCTCTCTCTCTCTCTCTTTCTTCCAGACACTGTCTCATGAAGCCAGAGTGGCCCTGAACTCATTCTGTAGCTTAGGTCGGAAGCTCACAATCCCTCATCCTCTGCCTCTGCCTCCCAAGTACAGGGATTACAGGTGACACCAAGCCTGACTGGAGCCATTGACTTTGTATACTGCTGTGCTCAGAAGCATCTGTGGGGTCCCAGGGATGCAGGATGTGGTCATGCCAGTCATGCCAGGAGTGCCTGCCGTCTCTCCATCTCCAGCCTCTCAGTGCAGGACAGAGGGTGCTGTCTGGATGGAGGTGGAGAGGGGCAGGATGGGTGCCTAAGGCCAGACCCTGAGTCCCGTTACTCCATGTCAGTTCCTCTGCATCCCACTGTCTATAGCAAATCACAAGGCCAGGCCACATGCATGGGACAGATGCCCACCTTCTACAGGAAGTCACCCCGGGGCACGTGGTTGCGGTGCCTGCATCTGAACTTCCGCTGTGGACCTCCTGTTTCTTGCTTCCCCTTGGGGAATTTATGTCCAACCTGCTTCTCAGACAAGAGGCGACTCCAAGCCCTTGGTGTGAAATGCTTCCCGGTGCCACCCGGTGCTTGCTATGTTCCTCCTTGGGCCCCATTTATTCCCTGACCACTGTCAACACCCGCTATTTCAGTAACGCCCAAAGCGCTGTGCCCGCAGCCAGTCCTGGGGCTCCCTCTGGCGATGGCCACCCACCCTTCCTGCCTTTCTCCTCCTGCCTGCTGTATGCAATCCACCCCGTTCTGAAGGCTGCCCTCCCGCTGCTTGCTCCACACCTCCTCTGGCACTCTGCCCTCTGCCGTTTTGTTAGCTTCCAGTTTGATGTTTGCTTCCTGTGAGAGCCTCAATCTGGTGATCTCGAGTGGCAAACTCACAGGGGCCCCGCCGGGCAGACGTGCACAGGGAATTCTGATGGCCGAAGCTGGGGCAACGGTGACAGGGCCTGGAGCCCATGGAGTGTGATACACAGACGTGTGTGTCACTCAGGACATCATGCTCCTGTGAGAAGCAGGAGAGGAATCTCAGCATCACGGGGACCACAGCCTCCTTGCGGTGTGTGCTGACGGAAGAGGGAGGGAGCGGCGGTGAGTCAGGCAGGGCCGCTCCTCCAGTCACGTGTCCCCGGTCCAGAAGGCTGCTCCAGTGTGCGGCCCGGCCCGGGGAGCGCAGGGTGTGGTCGTCACTGCACACCACAACTGGAGTCTTCGGTGCTTCGGAGAGTTTATTTTCATTCCTGTGTGCACGCATGTGTACGTAGGTGGGTTCACATATCCTGTTGCACATGTGAAGATCAGAGGACAGCTTAGGGTAGCCATTTTCTCCTTCCATCACCTGGGTCCTCCGGATCAAATTCAGGTCATCCGTCAGAGCAGCAGGTAGCTCTACCCACGGAACTATCTCGCTGGTCCACTCTTACACTTCTGAGACCATGTCTCATGTGGCTCAGGCTGGCTGCAGGCTCACTGAGTAGCTGAGGAGGACCTTGAACATCTAATCCCCTCTCCTCTACCTCCCAAGTGCTGGGATGACAGCCATGTCCCAATCGCCCAGGGCCTGGGGTGCTGAGGTTAACAAACCCAGAGAGCTAAGAGTACTAGGCAAAGGCTTTTGAGATGGCTCAGAGGTTAAGAGCACTGGCTGCTCTTCCAGAGGTCCTGATTCCCAGTAAACACACGGCGGCTCACAACCATCTAGAATGTGATCTGGCGCCCTCTTCTGGTGTGCAGGTGCACATGCAGACAGAACATTGTATCTGTAATAAATCTTTAAAGAGTACTAGGCAAGCATTCTGCGCTGGGATGCCTCCAGCCCTAAGAACGACCCAGAGGATGACTCTGGTGACTGTCACATTGGACGGTCACCCGACAAGCCTGCCTTCCAGCACATGTTGATTCACTTGGTTCCTGAGGTGACCGCCTTGCCAGCTCCTAGCCTCACACGCAGGGCACATATACAGCTAACATGCTGGGTTGGTTAAGGAAGGAAGGGTTTATCTGGGCTCATACAAGGCTGAGCAAACATGCCAGGGGACACAACCAGAGCTGTGTTTCCAGAAAGCGTCTAAGTCCAGTGAAGTTGATCATAAAGATGGGCAGTCACGGTGCCTCAGCAAGGTCCACAGAGAACTGGGTTGGAGTCAGAGGAACCAGCCTCTGGACTAGGCTTGGCCACTTGCTTTGTGGACTGCACTGGATGGCGATCCACTCTGGGAGCTTGCTTACAAGGATGGGGAGTGTTCAGATACCCCCTGGAAGGTCACTGGAAGATTATCAACTTGACACAAGCTAGAATAACAGGCCTCAGATCTTAGCACAACTGACTCCATGATGGAAGTACCATTTGGGCCATACTCCACAGCATGTAGACAGCACCACCTGCCAAAACAAAAACAAACACCTACTCCCTTAAAGTCCAAAGTTCTGAGAAAGTCTATATTCTAACTGTGCTTTTTTTGGCTCCTTTGGTTCCACTTCTGGCTAACTGTTCTTATTAACTGAAGGAGTGTGTCATTCAGGATGTGATTTTATACTTAAAAGTTTACCCTGAGAAAGTCCAAGGACTGCACTGGGACCTCAAACACCTATTGCAGTCCCTGGCCAGCTTCTCAGCCTTCTTAATGCTGGGACCTCTAATGTAATTTCTCATGTTGTAGTGACCCTAGCCAAAACTATTGTCATTGTTACTTCATAACTGTAATTTTGCTACCATTATGAATCATGACGTAAATATCTGATATGCAAGATACCTGAAATGGGGCCCCTGTGAAAAGGTCATTCAACCCCTCAAAGGGGTCTTGACCCACAGGTTGAGAACCTTTGTTCTATTGGCTTAAACCTGTGTCTAAGCAGTCTTTTCTGGTGGATACCCCTCAATGTTTCTGGAAAAGTTTCTCTCTGTTGAGAAAATGTGTGGGTAAGAATGGCCTACAGGCAAATCTGTTGGGCATGTTCTTGATAAAAGATTGATGGGGGAGGGCTGAGCCCATTTCAGTGGGCCTGGCTTCTGTAAGAAAGCAGGCTGGGCAAGCCAGTAAGCAGCACCCCTCCGTGGCCTCTGCTTCAGTCCCGCCTCCAGGCTCCTTCCTTGAGCTCCTGTCCTCACTTCCCGAGGGCTGTAAGCTGAAACAAAGCCTGACCTCTGTCTTAGGCTCTCTGTAGCTCTAATAAAACACCATAACCCAAAGCAACTTGGGATTAGTGCTCAGCCTGCCTCCTGAAGACCAGCCAGAAGCAAAAAGGGAAGCCCTTGTGAAAGGCAAGCATAGCTGCTTTATCAACTAGCGACTTTTTATTTTAACAGTATATTCTCATCAATAAACAAAAATTCCACCCAGGACAATAGCCTTTGGGAACAGGGGAGCACATGGCTCCTGCCCAGAGGGATCTTGGGGGGCAGCGCTTTCTGCCACCCATGAAGCTCAGCCAGAGACAAGGAAGGTTCACTGTTAACTGGGCAAGGGGCGGAGGAGGAGGCCCCACGAGTCCCACAAACCTAATGGTGCAGACAAGCTGGGGAGTCGTTAATCTTGTTGCAATTAGCAGTTCCCCAGCAGCAGCAGCAGCAGCAGGGCACCCTTGGCTTTCTCTGTGTGGTATTGGAAAGGGAAGGATGCAGAAGAAGCAGGAACACAGAGGGCTGCCTTCCCGGAGGCCCGTCAGGGTCACCAAGCAAACCATGAAATGGAGGCAGGGGACTGTCACAGATGGCCTGGCTACACTCTCTGAGGACGCCCGGTCTCTCCTACCAGAGAGCCTTCTCCACACCCTGGCTCTTTGCAGCTGCCAGTCATAGCCCATCACTGTCCCCCGATGTGATGGCATTCTTGATTGTCAACTCGACTACACCTGGCATCAACTAGCACAAGTGGCTGGGCACGCCTGTGAGGGATTTTAACTTAAGTCACTTCAAGTGTGAAGACCCGAGTCCAACACATCACTCAGACATCCTTGGAGTCCATCCAGAGGCAGACAGGCCTGAGTCAAACCACAGGCAGGAATTCTCTTCCCCAGGCCTTGTTCAAATCTGTTTTTCCTGACACATGCCATTCATTCAGGTCTTGTTCAATTTAGCAAACAGTTGAGGTGGCCCAACAGCCAGAAGTCCCGCCCACAAGTCACAGGCCTCACTCTCTGATCCCTGAAGTTCTGAGCTAGACTTGAGCCTTCCCCCGATTTAGCAAGAGGAGAGGCAGAGGAGCGCAGGAGGGGTGGCCTGTGCACAGGTCCTGCGGTTCTCGGCTGCAGTTTGTCTGGGGAGTGCGGATGCCTTGCTTTCGGACTTGATGAAGTCACTGAAGAGATCTCCTGTTTCAAAAGTATCCCAAAGGAAGAGACTTTGTCCTTTAAGAAAGACGAGCCCTTCCAGAGCTTTCATAGTTGAGGAGCCGAGGTCAGGCCTGGAAGGGACCTGTCCCTTAAGGACCGTCAGTGATGCAATTATGCTGGAGTGAGTCATGTGATGGGCACATGGCATTTCCTCCTTCCAGAAATCCCAGAATTAGCCATCTGGCCAGGAGTGGAGTCTGCATGGCCCAGCAGGACCTTCTCTGGGAGGCCTGCAGGCCTCGCCAAAGCCTCATCCCCTTAGCGACAGGGCTGGGTGGCCGGCACCCCAAGTTCTGCAAGCCCTCAGGGTAGTCAGGTGTGAGCCCAGCTGCATACTGCATGGCTTTTGTCCTGGGCTCAGGTATATCCCGATTTCTAATTTGCTTTATTAACAGTTTTCAAACCAAAGGGCCAAAAAGCAACTCTGTGGGGCTTTGACTCTCCTGGACCAGGCTGTCCCTACTTGCCTGTCTTTGACCCTGTGGGAAATACAATAACAAATTCATGAGGCTGGTGAAAATACAGCAGTATTTAACAGAATATAACAGTATATAACAGAATTTAACAGTATATAACAGAATATTCTGTTATATCGAAAGGGTTGCCAGCAGAGAGAGGGCAAAAATGGCTGGAGTGCTGCTTTGGTTCAAGGCAGGGGTTTCCATAGTTACGGGATCCTGAGACAGTCCTGCCACATTTTCCATAGGCCAGGATTGCCCCTCCCCAAACTCCCCATCCTACTGGTTCCTCAGACACTGGTCTTACCTCTCAGAGCTCCTGTCATGCCAGCTGCTAGTCCTCAGAGTGCCCAGCCTTCCTCCCTCAACCCCGAGGTCTGTTTTCATCCCAACATTTGTGAGCCCTTTCCCCTCACTCCTGCTTCAACCCACTCTGGCGTTTTGAAAGCTTCCCTTCTGTCTATCTAACCCCATTAGTTCCAGAAGCTTCTCAGGGGCCTCTCAAGGGTAGAAGTTCTTGATCTATCCTCAGCAAGTCAGTGAAAATTACAAAATATCTTCTATCTCATAAAAGCAGATTGCAGGCACCATGGTTCTTGGACCTGACAAGACACAGAGTGAGGGTGTGGGAGAGGGGAGGAGAGAGTTCTCTGCTGGGGAGCTGAGAACTGAGCTGGGCCATCCTCCATGGGTAGCCCCAGGTACCTCAGCCAGCTTCTCACAGATACAGATGGGAGCTGGAAAGAGAGAGCAGGCACAGGGGCAGTCATGTCTCTAGTCCCAGGAGCCTGATGCGAGGGCTCCCATGGACCTGAAGGTGCTAATGCTAGCCCTGCTGAGAGCAGACCACGCCCTCTGCCAGATCCCTGAGGACAACCCTTCCTGCCCCCTCCCCCAGCTCAGACTCCTGCTGTTACACAGTAGACAAGGCTCTCCTTACCCAGCCTTCCGTAACCATGGCCTCTCCAGGACCTTGTCCTGGGCCTGCTGGAGCAGTGTGACAGGAGTCCTGCTGTCTCCCTCTCCCGCCTCCCACCCTCCATGTTCCATGGAGTTTGAATGTGAAACTCCACATTCAAACTCCACATCGGCTTCTGTATCTGAACACAGATCACCGTCTGGTGGTGGGCCCAGGAGCCCCGCTTCCTTGCCAGTTCTCGGCTTCTTGACTGCAGCCACGGTGTGGCTGACCTCCTGCTGCCATGCCTTGCCCACCATGATGGACTTGCCCTCGAACTATGAACATGGATAATCCATCTCCCCCTCCCCCATCCCTTAAAGGTCTCTGATCAGATTTTTGATCAAAGCAACCAGAAAAGTAACTAATGCAGACCTACACCCTCCCCCCAGGGGCAGCCACACAGGACTCAGCCCCTCTCTTCTGGGTAGGCTGGGCAAGGCCCTCACACTGATCTGTTGGGGGAACTGCCTGTAGAGACCCCAAATGAGGAAAGGTCCCCAAGACTGCAGACCCATGGCATGCTGTGGTCCTGGATACCGGCCAGGTTGGGGTGTCCTTGAGGTCACACTGTCCTGCCTGGCCACTTAGAGTGTGGCTCTTCCTTTCTGCTCAGAACTGGGGCAAGGACACCTCACTTCAGGCAGGGGGTGGGGTGGGGTGTGTCCTTTGCACTCGCTGTCCTCAGCATGAGGACATGCCACCAGGCCAACACAGATGCAGGGGGGCCTGGCAGACCCAGATGGCCATTCCCCAATCTCCAGCCCCTGCGTTTCCGCCTCCCTCCACCCCTTCCTCAGCACTGCAAGCATCCCACACAGGCTCTGCTGTCTGAGTTAATGGTGGGTGAATCTCCCTTTGGGAGGGGAGGGGGCGTCAGACCACAAGCAGAGCTTTTCAGCTCCCTTCCGCCTCCACCCCACATGGAAGGGGGAGGGCGGATTTCTCAGCTGGTGGCCCTGGCACAAGGACGCCATTGGTGTGCCCATCCATCTCCAACTAGGGGAGAGATGGTGTGGCCTCACACATGCCACTCTGGCCTCTTCTCCCAGCCTGGCGTGAGGCAGACAGCACGCATGCGTGGAAAGCCAGAGGCCCCCACTTGATCTAAGATATGGCACCGGAGGCAAATCTGTGCCATCATGAGTCGGGGCCATGCAGTCGGGGCCATGCAGAGCCATGGAGTAAAGATCCTGTTGTGTCCCCCACCCCAGAGTGTCCTTTGGCATTTTTTAAAATAATTTAATTAATTTTTCTTATTTTATGTGGATTGGAGTCAATCCCTTGGAACTGGAGTTGCCGTATGGGTGCTGGGACTTGAACCTGGGTCCTGTGGAAGAGCAGACAGTACTCTAATCCACTGAGCCATCTCTCCAGCCCTTTGGTGTCTTTTATTTTTCATTTTGTGTATGGATATGGTACCACGCTGTTGCAAGAGCAGAACAGCCATCTTGTAGGCCCAGCTGTGCCTGCTTGCAAAGGGTCACCGCAGCTGGGCTCATTGATTGACACTCCCTCACCAAAAGAGGGGGTGGGGGTGGGGTCAGAGGACCCTCAGCTGAGTAGCCAGCCCTTGCCAGCAGTTGAAAGCAATTCTGCCCTAATTGCCCACAGCCTGGGGAGGAACTAAGTTGGGGGAAGACTAGGGGAAAGAGGCGGTTGTCTGTGGTGCTGTGTGAAGCCACGCTCTCTTCTGCCTGAGGACTCTCCACTGTGGTTGCTTTGGGGTCCCTCATCTCCGGTCACCCCTCGCCTGTGCGCCATGGCGAGTTCGGTAAGCTCATTGGTTTCCCCGGCTGTGATGAGAGGGCGCTCTGGTTTGGTGTCAGCACTTTGGAGGGGGGGGACATTGCCCACTCCCTATGAAGGAGAAAAGTCTTGCAATGGTGGGGGGTGGTTGGAGGGCATCTGTGTTCACGTGTGTATGCCCAGGGAGGTCAGAGGTCATCATGAGGTGCTGTTCCCCGTGGCTCCTCACCTTGCCTTTTGAATCAGGGTCTCTCTGAATGGAGCTTGTTGATTCAGCTAGACGGACTGGCCAGGGGCTCCGGCAACCCTCCTGTCTGCCCCTACCACATCGAAAAGATAAGTGTGTGTCACCATGTCTAGCCCTTTCCCCTGGGCTCTGGGGATCAATCTCGGGTCCTCATACCTTCCCACATGTATTTAGCCAGCTGAGAGCCAACCCCCCCTCCCCCGCCCCGTCTGGCTTTGGAAGCTGGAGGCCCCACGGAAGCTGGATTTGGGAAGAAGTTGGTCTGGCTGCAAGTTTGGTCTCTCATTCCCAGGAGTCAGAGACAGAGCTGCAAGGGGGGGGGTTCTGGAGGCCCCGTGAGTTTGGGGGACACTGGGATGGGTGAGGTTTGACAGCTGTCTTTACAGCAGGACATCTCAGAGCCTGTCCTTTCAGGGATATTATCAGGGCCTGCTCTGGCCCAGGCGCAGTGCCAGACCCTGGAGTGTCTGTGCCTATCACCAGGAATTAGGGAGGACGGCAACTCGGGCTGATTGTGAGGTCGGCAAATTGCAGCACTTCTGGATGAGAGCCCAGGAAGCTGAACGCATGGGAGGAGGGGCTGCAGAGGCCTGGTGAGCTCAGCTGCGGCCCTAAGGAGGGGGGCGGCCTTCATCCTAAAAACGGGAAGTTGGCGGTGTCAACATGGCTATCGCCATGACAGATATGTGCTCCTGTGTGACAAGGCCAGATGGAAGTAACCAAGTGAGGCCTGTCCTGGGCTGAGGGAGGACAAGAGGGTCTTGAATGAAGAGGGCCACGGACAGAGCTGGATATGCTGGAGGCTCAGCACTGAGCCAAGGTGTGCATGCGATGCTGAGGCGACAGAGCGAGGCTCTGGACTGGGTTTAGAGGCTTTCACAGTCGCCTTGAGCTCTGAGGAGGAGTCTGGACCAGTGTGGGAGAAACTGGCATCTCATCCATCGGATCGCCTTCATCTGTTTGCTTAGCTAACTTTCTGAATCTAAGAGGGCACATGGATGCTAGCCAGAAACTACATCTCCCAGCCTCCCTTGCAGCTAGCTGGGACCATGTAAGAAGCCACCGCTCAAGGGAGTCAGTCTCAAAAGAGTACCATGAGTAAGTCACAAAACTGGGCTAAGTCACCAAACTGTCACCTCCTTCCAAGGTCACTCATTCAGAGACTGGTCTAGGGGATGGTAAGGAAGCCAGATAAGAATTGTTTTCTGAATTCACCACCATGCTGGTCATTGCTAGTGTATAGAACAATGGATTCTTAGACATCAGTCTTGGATCTAGCTGGCCATGGTGGCAATGTCTTCAGCTCCGGAAACTTAGGCTCACTTGGGCACAGGAGTCCAAGGCCAGCCTGCACAAACTAGCAAGAAACCATCTGAAGCACATAAAGGAAGATAAAATCCTGGTGGCTTGCTGGCTTCCTCAGGCCGGCTTTGTTAACTCAGGATTTCTGGGATAGTGTCGCTGTGAGGGGCAGGTTTCTTCTTTCTGATTCCTTTTCTTGCTTGACTCATGGCTGGCTCTAGCACAGCAGAGCCGTGGTGACAGTCGGCCTCCTGGGTCTTGCCCCTGCTCTGGGGTTGGGGGTGGGGAGCTCCGAGTGCCAGGAACACCCTTCAGGAAATGAAGGTCCGGCCTTTACTCTGCCACTCATGCATCTTCCAGAAGGTGCCACTAGAGGTGGAATGTGGTTGATGGAGGAAGACGCTTGCTCAGAGTGCAAACAGAACAAATGTGATGGAGGCAGAGGTGCATGGAGATGCAAACTGGCCAGATTAAGACAACTCAACTACTATGGCTTTGGTAAAATTTCATGTGTTGGAATGGGTCCCCAGGAGAGCAGGGTCCCAGCACAGTAAGGAGGCCTGGGCAGATCCTGAGCGCCAGGCTTCGGACAGTGAGATTAAATACACTTCTCTTAACAATTGAAAATGTTGCTGTTATGTGTACACATGATACCCGGATGGTGAGTCATTCTACCAGCAATGGACTATGAGGCTCCCAAGACTGGTTAAAAAGAGGGAGTGTCCATTCTCTTTAAGACTGTGTCCATGGTAGGTCAAGCACGGTCCAGTGGACAGCCCCACTCAGGGTGGATGGGCAGCACAAATTGGACTCGGGCTTGTTTTAAAACAAATGGAAAAAAGACATGAAATTAGAGGGGAGAGAGTAGGTCTAGGGAGAGTTAGGGGGAGAATGATCAAAATACATTACATGGCATTCTTAAAAATTAATGAAATACTATATTAAATATAAAAAACATTGTATAAAAATTATTTGCTCGAGAAGAATAGACGGTCTTAAGAAAGTAGATGAAAATCCCAGGTAGTGGTCATTCTGCAGAGAAAAACTGGACTTGGCGCTCTGTCCTGAGAGGGTTAGCACCTTCTGCCATCTGCGGGCTCTGAGCCCAGACCTTCCCTGCTTCTGTGAGATCGCTAGGCCAGCCATCTGCTGCACGACCTACGTAGCCAGGAGAAGGTTCTAGAAGTTCCAGGTTCTTGAGGACACTCCAGAAGTTCTGTGGCAGTTGGAGCCTCTCGAGGAAAGAGGCCATTTCTCTTCGTCGCTGGGCAAGGACTCCCTGACTCTTTGACAGAAGCACGCACTTGTCTGAATCCGGTGAGCAGCTGTGAACCAGGTTAGGGTGTCAGGGAAGAGCGGAGGAGCCTTGGCACACAGGGTAGGGCCCAGGTCCTGACTGGCAACAGACTAACCTCTCACCAAGCTCTGTCCCTGTTCACGCTTGGAGCTGACCTTCAGGTCAGCAAGCTGGCTGCCATGACCCCACTCCTTCCTCACTCAGGCTTCCTGGTACACTCCCCGTAGCCCCTGAGCCAGCCCAGCCTCAAGCCTACCAGTCTCAGGGACAGGCCGGAGAAGCACTTCATGGCTCAGTGCTAGAAACTGCCACCTCCTGGCCAGCACCCCAGGAAGTGGTGCTGCGGATTTGAGATGAGACCAGCTGTGAAACCCCAAATTTACAAAATCTGTAAGCCAGAGGGGGTGCTCCTGCAACCTCAACTTAGCAAGCCTCGGAGGAGGACGCCCCTAAACACTCACATTCCAGTGCCTACTCTCAAATCATGTCATGGTGCTAGGAGGGCCTAGCTCAGCCATGGTACTCCACACACATCATTTCAGGGATCCCCTGCATTGTTCCGCTTGTTCACACGTGGGCCCAAATCAGGTGTGGCTCACACCACTCTTTCTTTCTCTCTCCCCTCTCCCACTTCCTCTCCCTCCCCACCCCTCCCCTGTCCTCTTTCTCACTTTGTATATCGATCTTGCAACCTGTCACAGAGAAGCTGTAGGCTCCCGGAAAGGCCTGGGTCACTGAGTGCCACACTGCGCCTTTCTGCTCGGATGGGGCCGGGGCTGAGCGCCAGCTGCGGTGTGAGATGACGGCTTTGAGGATAACGTCTCCACAGCTTAGAGCCTTGGCTTTGCCTGCAAAGGCCGACACTGGCAATGGCCAGTTCTAGCACAGGCTGAGACCTACTCACAAAAGATCTGAGCAGCCCATACTTGTGTGCACACGTGTGCAGGTGCACGTGCACACACGTGGAGGCCAGAGGTGGATCTCGGTACCCTTCCTCCTCTTCAGCTCGCCCCATCCCTCTTCCCTTCTGCCTGACCCACTCCCACACTGATGTACTCTCTTCTCTTTTCCCCCAGTGTCCTTCTCTGTCTCTTCCAGCTTAACTTTATGGTCACAATAACACAATTGCACATCCTTTACTTGATGGGCCCGCACCAGGGCAGGAAGAGGCACAGATAAAAACAACAAAGGTCCCTGAGCCCCTTCCACTGGCTCGTTTAGGATGGGGAATCTGTGGGGTTCTGGAAGCCCAGCAGTAAGCTGCTATCTGTTTTTTTTGTTGTTGTTGTTCTGCAGAGGGCTGTGGTATAAGGAATAAACAATACAACAATGATACCAGACCCCAGACTGGAGTATCTGGAGACTGTGTCATCTATGCTCCTCAAGTTCAAGATAGACAAGTGGAGCAAACTGATCGGAGCGGAGGAGAACATAGCCCTGTTCACAGAATTCTTTGACAAAACGGACAACCTCATCCTGGTGCTGACACTAAATCCCTCTGGCATGATCATCCCCTGCCTGGGCTTCCCTGAGTCCCTCAAGTCCAAAGGGGTTTACTTCATCAAGAAAAAGCCAGAGAACATCACCAAGGACAACTTCAAGGCCCGCCTCATCTATGGGGACATCAGCCCCACGCCTGTGGAGCAGCTGATTGCTGTAGTGGAAGAGGTGTGTGTGCCTAGCCTGGGGGTGGGGGGAGCTGAAGAGGCCCCAAGGCCTTGCAGTGCACCGGTGGCCTCACCTAAGAGCCGCTTGGAAACGCAGACAGACCCGCTCCGGGGAGGTGGCAGGGGTTCAGCAGCCGTGCCCTCTTGCCAGCATTCGAGTCCCCCTCTCCCACTGGCGGCAGTCTATGCCACGTCCCTGCAGCCCCAGCCTGGGCCACCCAAGGGCCAGTAGATGGTTTCCTTAGCTCTGAGACTGTTGAGTTAAAAAGGGCGAATAGCACTATGTTTTCTCTACCTCTGTGCTACTACCATGCCCTCGTGCTCACCCTTAGCAGGGTCCTCCCAGCCAGCACAGAACAAGGACCTGCCTGTGCTTATTCAAAATGAAATGTGATGCCAGGAGGCTGCTCAGCAGGGCCTAGAAGCCAAGACTGGGAAGCCTGGCGGGCCACAGTCCACTCAGCTGCCATTTGTAATCCCAGACGCTTTTGAAGCTGGAAGCCCAAGGTTGGGGGTCAGCTGGCCCCCTCCCACAACACTCTGTCCTTGGCTTGTAGGTGGCCACCTTTTCCTGGTCCCTTGCGGAGTGGATTTTTGTGTCCTCATCTCTACGAGAACCCAAGTCCTGCTGGGTTAGGGCCCGGACTGCTTATTTACCTTATGCCTCCTTAAAGACCATATTCAGCTGGACAGAGATGGCTCAGTGGGCAGAGGGCTTGCTGCACCAACAAAGGGTGGACATTCCTATCTCTAGCACCATCTAGAAAGCAAGGCGTGGCATGGTATCATGTAATCACAGAGCCTGGAGGCAGGAGACAGGAGGGAATCTCGTTGACATGCTGTCCAGCTAGTCCAGGCGATAAACACTGCAGGTTCAGCAAGCGACCTTGCTTTGGAAAACTAGGTGGAAAACACACTGGCCTGTGACCTCTATACAGATTCACGAATGCTCGTGTGACATATGCACACGTGACTGTTTCCAGCTGCTGTCACATGTAAGGTACAGGCATGGGATTATGCATGTCACTTGGGGATATAACCCAGCCTACCTTAGCCCTTGTCCTAAACTTCCTGCCAGGTGTGTGGCACGTGTGCTATGGAGTGCTGACAGTTCAGACACTCAGGTGGCTGGGCCATCCCTGATCCAAGACCTCTTCAAAGGACAGGTTTAGCTTGCTCATCGTTATGGCCACAGAGGCCTCCCCCTCCTCCAGGGGAGAGCCAGCTGCTCAAGGCGGCCAAGCCAGGCCATCACCATCCCGTCTCCTTCCAGGTCCTCTATTCCCTGCTAAACCAGACTGAGAACAGGGACGGCTGGCCTCGGGTGGTCTCGGAAGACATTGTTAAGCAAGTCCACAGGCTGAAGAACGAGATGTTTGTGATGGGAGGGAAGATCAAGGGGAAAACCCTGCTGCCAATCCCGGAGCACCTGGGCAGCCTGGACGGCACGCTGGAGTCCATGGAGAGGTGGGTGGCAGCCGGAGCGGAAGGATGGGAGCCAGGGCGGTGAACTACAGATGGGCTACGGACGGGTTCGGTGCCTCGACAGCCTTGAGGGGCCCAACTGCATGCGGGATGGCGCGTGAGGTGGCGCCAAATCCACAGCCAGGCACAGCACAGCGGAGCACATACGGGGCCCTCGGAGCCCCGGCTCCAATCACCCAACAGTATCTGTACACAGGAAAGGGCCCACCACACCGATTCTTCCTCTCCTAACCCCTGCACAGCTCCAGGGCGCAATCCCACACGCTGGCTTTGTCGCTGAAAGACTATGGAGGGAGTTGGCAGGGACGGTTGACAGGAAGGTGTGAGTCAAGGAATAGCAGCTGTGCCATCCAGAGGCCAAGGAGCTTAAACTGCCCTGGCATGTGAGACTCTGAAAACACAGCTCTGTGAACTTGTCCACACACACACACACACACACACACACACACACACACCCTTATTGAATGACGGCTCCTAAGTTCCATCCTGATTGGTCCTCTAGGAACTGTCCATTAAGCCCCAACATAGGCTATGTTGTGTGGGCTCTATCCTGGCCTCTGGCCCCTTGGGCATCTCTGAAAGCTCTCATTCCTCATTCCCTGGGAATGAAGAAAAAGCTTCAGCCTCCCTCAGGCAGTAGGAATGGGCCAGGGACAGGAGATCAGACGTGATGCTGGTGGTGGTGGCGGCAGCGGTTGCGGTGGTGATGGTGACGCTGGTTGTGTCAGTAGCAGTGGCTATGGTAGCTTGGAGTTTATTGCTGGCAGGCTGCTTGTGGTGCTCGGTGTGTGTGTGTGTGTTTCCTCCCAGTGGTGAGGCAGCCCACGTGTGTGTGGCCACAGGAGCATCACCCTGACCTTGCACTTGACAGGATCCCCTCCTCCCTGGACAACTCGCTGCTGCACTCCATCGAGACCATCATCATCGACTGGTCCCATCAGATCCGGGATGTACTCAGCAAGGACTCGGCTCAGGCCCTGCTGGACGGCCTGCATCCGCTGCCCCGAGTGGAATTCGAGTTCTGGGACGCCCGGCTCATGAACCTGCAGTGCATCCACGAGCAGGTAGGGTCTCACTCCACCCAGCAGCCGAGCCCTCACTCTCCCACTTGGACAGTGGTCGGCTGGGTGCTGCCCTCCCGGGGACCCCAAGATACATTCCTGGCCTGTTCCACGGCCCTGTTAGCACCAGGTCAGGCAGCCCTCACCTGAGGGCTGACTGAGCGCCGGGGCTCTTCTGTCCTCAGCTAAACAGGCCCAAGGTAAACAAGATAGTTGAGATCCTGGAGAAAGCCAAAAGCTGCTACTGGCCAGCCCTGCAGAACGTCTACATGAACGTCACCCAAGGTGAGCCAGACACCATCTGCGGAGCACTGGGCCCTTAGGGAGGGCTCTGTGGACTGTCGTAACTCTGGGGAGTTATGCCCCCCCCCCCGTCAACAGCAGCCTCCCAGCCCACACCCGGGCAGGACCCTGAAACCCCCTAGAGCTGCCCACTTTTCGCCAGCTCGCCCCTCAGCACTGCCCCTTGTCCCTCATGCTTAGGCCTGAAGGAAGCCAATGACATCGTCCTGTACCTGAAGCCCCTACGCATCCTGCTGGAAGAGATGGAGCAGGCAGACTTCACCTTGGTGCGTTGACAAGGGAGGACCAGCTGGGCGGATGGGGGAGGCAAGCACGAGGCGTCCAGCTTCCCCGGGGAGCCCTCAACTGGAGGCCCCGGGTGCCCCGTGGAGACATGGCGGCAGCCCAGGCCAGCCCCCTGCAGCAACCCGGGCCCTCTCTCCCAGCTCCCCAGCTTCATCGTCAAGGTGTTGAGCACTATCTGCTTCATTTGGGCCACCTCGGAGCACTACAACACGCCCTCCAGGGTCATCGTCATCCTCCGGGAGTTCTGCAACCAGATCATCGAGATGGTGACACCTGTCCCCAGCCCAGCCCTCCCCCACGCTCCAGTCCTCCCAGGTCCCCAGCCAGAGTGAAGCCTGTGGGGGCGGGGGTCATCTCCCAGACGTTTTCCCAGTGTGCCTTGCTAGCCGGTACTCCATCAGGAACAAGGAGAAAAGGAAGGGGAGGAGGATGCTTGCTTCCTGCTCCCACCATCCCAGGATCCTGCCTTTGGGCTCCTCAAAGATGTCTTAGGATGCCCGTCTCTTCCTCCTCCTAGACTAGAGCCTACCTGAGCCCAGATGAGGTGCTGAAGGGCCTGCAGGGCGAGATAGAGGAGGTCCTGGTGGGCATCTCGATGTCTGTGGGTGTCCTGAAGGAGCTCTTCCATGCCTACGACTTCTGCTGCACAAACATGAAGATCTTCTTTAAGGTACCGGCACCCTGTGGAGCCTGGGCCTCGGCACCCCGACAGGTGGGTGGGTGGGTGGGAAAAGAGGAAGCAGCTCTGGCCTCCTCTCTCCCTCACCTTCCCGTCCCCCTCTTTCCTCTAAAAGGACAGGCCTCCGGTGCTGTGGGAATTTCCTTCATCGCTCACCTTCTCCCGAATGAATGCCTTCTTCCACCGAGTTCAGACCATCGAGGTAAAGCTGGAATTCCAGTCCTTTTCGCCTTCAAGCTCCCCCAGAAGAGGCTCCTGGGGCTGGGGTCAGCGATAGAGCCCCCACCTCCTAACTTTGGACTTCATCACCTGGGGGGGGGGGGGTCCACAATCGTCTCCTAGTTAGGAAAATCTCAGCGTGGCCTTCAGGCCTTCGTGTCTAAACCCAGCGGCTTCTCCCTGGCTCCAGCCGTGTGTGAGCGTGGAGTGACAGGCAGCGAGTGAAAATTGAAGAATGGGAGTGAGGGGTGGGGGGCTCCAGCTGGGTAGGACAAGGGAGCCTTGGTGTAATTTAACACACGTGTGTGTTGTGAGCACACATGTAAACAGGTGTGTGTGTGCCTGGGTAGAGGCCGGGAGACACCGGGCCTCCTGCTCTATCCTGCTTCGTCTTAGTCACATGAGGCAGGGCCTCTCTGAACCCAGAGTATGAGCGTTTGCCTGCGTGTGTGTGTGTGTGTGTGTGTGCCCCTCGAGCATCAGGTGCCCACAGAGCCAGGGGAGGGCATCAGATCCCCTTGGAACTGGACGGCCTCCAGCTGCCACGAGGGTACTGGGAATCCGGTCCTTTGTAAAGAGCAGCAAGTGCCCTCCCCCCAGCCATCCCTCGGGCACCCCACACGTGCCCGGATTTCTGTGTAGGTGCCGAGGGTTTGAACTCAAGTCTGTGTTTGTGCAGCTGAGCTCTCTCCTCACCCCACCCCGCCTTGCTCTTTTATGCTGTGATCCTCTGTTTGGGGTGACTGGCGTTTAGGCTCTCCTGTGTGGTCCTTGATCCGTTAGAAAGAGGGCAAGCCACAAATGTGGCTGACAGAGTGCCCGCCTGGCACGCCCAGGGCCCAGAGTTCTGGCTCAGCGGGGACTGAGTGCAGCGGCACACACATGCAGTCCCAGCGTTTGGGGAGCTGGGGTAGGAGGATCCAGAGTTCAAAGGTCATCAAGCATATAGTAAGCTTGAGGCCAGCCTGAACTACATGAGAGCCAAGAGTCAAGAAGATGACAGGGTCGTGGAGGAAGGGGATGAAGGACAGAAGTAGCCCATAATGCTCATTGTCCTCAAGAACTACAGGGGACCTTGTTGGGGAAACAATGTCACAAGTAGGGCCAGAGAGATGGCTCAGAGGTCAAGAGCACTGTCTGTTCTTCCAAAGGAAACTGAGTTCAATTCCCAGCAACCACATGGCTCACAACCATCTATAGTGAGATCTGGTGTCCTCTGCTGTCCTGCAGGCGCACATGGAGGCAGAACACTGTATAAATAATAAATCTTTAAAAAAAAAAAAAAGTGTCACAAGCATTAACCGATGGGGGAGGGGGCAAATATGAAGGTCACAACCTTGAAGCATCTATCTTCTGGGAAGGAATTGCCATGGGCCAGCATAGCCAGGGAAAGCTTTGCAATGGGGGTTCCTCATGGGAGAGCCCCTGCGCTGGGTGCCAGTGTCCACCCATGCTGGATGCTTTCCAGGGGACAGAGAGCCTGGGGCTCAGCTGCCTTCCCAGCACCTTCCAGGCCTGAGGAGGTAGAGTTTGGAGCGAGCATCTAGAGAGGCCGGCCAGCTTGGGATCTAGACCAGATCCCAGGCTTCACCCCCACCCCCGCCCGCCCGGCTTCCCCTGATGCAGAGGTGATTCCTGAAGGAGCTCCCCCCACCCCACCCCCACTCCCGCGCCATCCTTTCACTTCTAGAAATGGCTGTGCTGAACGGGCGCTGAAGAGCACAGTCCACACGTGACCCTCGCATGCCCCGTGTGCAGCTCCCCGTGGCGCCCCTGGGCACACTGCTCAAGCTCTCCTCGATGCTCCACTGAAGGTCCCCGGACCCTTGACTTCCTCCCTGGAGACCATGGACCAAAGCTGATGGTTCTCACTCTTTCTTCCCATGCTAGGACCTTTACAAAACGGCCATTGAATTTCTGAAGCTGGAGAAGATCGAGCTTGGGGGCGTGCGAGGCAATATCCTGGGGAACCTGGTGAACCAGATCTACGACGAGGTCTTTGAGCTGGTGAAGGTCTTCGCCGAATGCAAATATGACCCTCTGGACCCCGGAGACTCGGTGAGTCTGTAGCAGGGACTGGCACTGGCACAAGGAGTGACGATGGGGGGAGTCAAGGGCTTTAATAAGCTGTCGCTGAAGGTGTGGAAGCTGCCGTTCCTATGCCAACCCACGGGATGTGGGGCCAGGGAGGGGGAGATCCCGGCCCGGGGCCACCCTCCGCCCCTGAGCTGTGCAGTCGGCCCCATGTTCACCTGGCCTCGAGTTCTCCCAGCCTGGCGATGGTTTACAGCTACCTGCTCTGCTGCCTAACCACCCCGCCTCGTTTTCTTGTAGAGCTTTGATGATGACTACAGTGACTTCGAGACTAAAATCCAAGACCTGGACAGGAGGCTGGCCACCATGTTCTGCCAAGCCTTTGACGACTGCACCTCCATTGAGTCGGCCGCAAAGGTGGGGGACCGCCATGCATGGCTGTGGGGCCAGCCCCCTAGGGAAGGAAACGCCGAGCCGGGTGGAGAGCCTGCATATCAGCACACGTCAGTGAACACCCCCAGGGAAGGCCTTCGGAGCGGCCTGGGCACCTCGGGGAAATGGACACCTTTCTGTTGTCAGGGCTGGGTTTCCTGGGCCTCAGCAGGGCACTCAGGAAGCTCTCACACTGGAACACCAGGGTCTCTCTGGTAGAGCTGGGTGCACCTCACCTGAGCTGTTTTACCCTTTTTTTTTTTCTATAAGTACAAATGCAGGAGCATCGAGAGGCCTTCAAGAGCGGGTTGCTGGTGCAAGGGGGGGGTGTCAGGTTGCTTAGCTCTGGACTTGGGGTGAAGTAGCAATGAATGCTGATTAATGCCGTGTTTCCACAGCTGTGGTAAATTATTCAGTGACACTTGTTAAAGCAGGAGGGAAACGTCATGTGGTGTTGCAATGGGGTGGATGGGAGGTGTGTGGGAGAGGGTGACAGCTCTCTCCCCCACTGCCGATTCAGCCCAGGCAAGTGGGAGCCAGAGGCGAGGAAGAGGTGTGGCAATTGCCTAGAAATGACCAAGTATAGCTCGGGTTCCGGAAAGGTCTGGATGAAACTTACCCAGGCGTGTGCCTCACTAATTCTTTGGGCGTCTCTGTCAGCAACCCCCCCCCCCCCCAGTAGGAGGCCGTGGTCAACCAAGAGCAATGATCACACGGGCCTCAGGGAAAACGGGCTCAGAAAAAACAGAGAGGCTGAGTATCTGGTCCACTGACCAAGGCATGAAGAGGTGCTGTAGTGAGAGGCAGGCAGGCAGACCACTTACTCCAAATGAGGAAGCTGGCCTATCCCGGGCTCCCTTCCTCATGCGAACTCAGATTCTCACTTTATGATGACCTGAGTGAGACGGACCAGTCTGGGGCGGGGAGACCCTCAGGGATCACCTCCTGCCATCCCTGTGTGTCCCTGACGCTGGGTCTGGCTGTCACCAGTGTGTCACTCCCGACCTGGAAAGTTCTAGAGCCTTGTCGTTGTGACCACCTCCTTGCAGAAGATAAAGGGAGTTTCCTTCCCTGCAACCAGAGGCCAAAATACGTGCAGGAAAAGACTAGAAACTGGAAAAGAGCAAGGACGAGGGAGGATCCTACGCCCATTTCCCCAGCTGTCATGCGTCAACCTCATAAAAGGAAATGTGGCTCCGGGTGACCACGGAGGGAGGGAGGGAGGGTCTGCGACAGTGCCCAGCTTCTGCCTCCTCTGCAGAACCACACCACTCCATTCTATTTTCAGAGGGGACCGAAATTTCCCTTCCCTTCCTCGATGTCACATTGAGTCTTCAGAGGTCATTTTTAGTGAGGGTTGCATTTTCCAAGCCAAAACCTGGAGCCAGTCTAAGCCCCACATGGGCCTGTGAGCTCCTGCTAGGGAGAAGTTAGGAGCTGGGGAACCCTGCGTGTTTCTTATGAATCCCAGACACCTGGGGAATTCAGACATTAGGCCCCTCCTAGTCTCCTCCTCCCTGTGGTCAGCCCCTCCTCCTGTGTGTATACCGGGAGTGTATAGATACAGATGTGTGCACGCACTCACGCGCATGCATGCCAAGTAGCTGCTGTCCCCGTGCAGCCACCCCTTGGCCTGAGGATGAGTTTTTATGAGTGTAGCCATTTTCCCTCTGGCTATCGGAGCCCCCACACCCATCCGGATGCAGCCTGGGGCTGTTCCACAGATGAGTTGGAAAGCGCTCACACCTCCTTTCTTCCGGGTCTGGAATAAATTCTCCCCAGCCCTGGCCTTTGCCAGTTTCCAAGTCGGTGCCCCCACATATGGCATCGTGGGACCACACAGGCTCTAACAGCTGCCACGCTGAGAAAGTCTCCCCTGGAGTCCCTGTTTCAATAAGGCCCAAGTCTCCACAGTCCTGATGTTTGTCACTTCCCTGTCGGGGCCAGGGCGGGAAGCAGGGACTACGGCTGGCCGGCGGTGCACCTCCTCCTCACTCCTCCTCCGTGTCTCTGCAGCTCCTGTGCATGTGCGGGGGCCTCCTGGAGCGGCCCCTGATCCTGAGCGAGGTGGTGCCCAGGTACTCGGTCATGCTGGAGCTGTTCAACACCGAGCTGGACAACGCCAAGCTCATGTACGACGCCCAGATGGCGGCCTCCGCCAACGGCCAGATCCCGCCCATCCACAAGAACATGCCGCCGGTCGCGGGGCAGCTCAAGTGGAGCCTGGAGCTGCAGGAGCGGCTCGAGGTGTCCATGAAACACCTGAAGCACATTGACCACCCGTGAGTCCCTCGCCAGGCTGGGAGGGAGGAGAGGAGCGAAGAGGTCCACCCTGAGCCTTCCCATCTGCTAGAGCAAAGCAGTCCCTAGGCCTGGGCTTGGGGTTTCCGAGCAAGCTGTGGAGGAAGGGGCACTCTACAGTGGACTGCAGCAGCTGAGCACTGGCAGAGGCTGCTGCTGGGAAGCAGGCACTCTGTGGGATGCCCCCCCCCCATGCTGGCTTGGCTGCAGTCTAGTCTGTCCCAAGCTGAGAAGGAAGCTGTGAGTTCCAAACAGAGCTGTGAGTGGCCGGGGCTCCTGCACCGCGGCCTCCTGAGGTGTTTGTTTCAGCTGTGGGGCTGTGCTGACCTGCTCAGGACGCTTCCTCTTTTAAAGACATCTGCCTTTCATGGATGGCCCAGGCATCACCTGGCAGTACATTCACTGGGAGGAACAGGTAGCTGGTAGCCTGCCTCAGCACCCTGAGGTCTGGCAGCACCTGATGGGAGCACTGAAAAGACCCGTAAGGGAAGTGTCGGTGAACGCCTAGCACCTCACTGCTCTGCCCACCTCTGACTAGGGTCATGTCCAGTGTGGAGGCCAAGCTGGTCTATGAGAAATACGACGAGATGATGGAGCTGCTGAAAGGCTACCGGGAGAAGATCTACCATCAGTGGGTGGGAGGCGTGGGCCAGGACTGCCACTTCAACCTGGGCCAGCCGCTCATCCAGCGCGACCCCTTCTCCAACCTCATCCAAGTCAACTTCAGCAAGGCGGTGGGTCCCCGGTGTGCCGGGGAGGGAGGAGGGGGCGGGGCTGGGAAAGGGAGGGGAGAGCCCCAGGCTCACCATGCTGGAGGCTGACTCCAGCAGCACCAGGGAGCAGTTAAGAAGATTGCTGTGTGTGCTACTGCCTGGAGTAAAATGGTGGGGTCCTTACCTGCTCCACAAGAGGCCCATGAGGCTTATCGGGCGGGGGTGGGGGGGAACCCAGGGAAACCTCCTAAGGAAACCTTTCCATAGCTCAGGTCAGGCAGGGTAGAGATAAGAGGATGATGACATCATCGGCCCATGGTGATGACGTCACACTTTGTCGGGCTTACCCATCCAGTCCCTGGCCGTGACAAGCCTGGGGCAGTGGGTCCCACCGTGTGGGGTCACCTTGTGACGGGTCCCCTGCTCTTCCTGACCTTTAGCTGGTGGCGGTCCTGAGAGAAGTCAAGTACCTGAACTTCCAGCAGCAGCAGGACATACCAAGCAGTGCAGAGAAGCTCTTCTCGGACAACGAAACCTTCCGGAAGTTCGTGGGCAACCTGGAGCTCATTGTCGGCTGGTACAATGAGGTGAGTGAGCTGGTGCTGCCTCAGGCGGGACATCCGTGTATTCAATTATGTCCTTCATTAATCATGCCTGGAAGCTCCGCCTCTGCCGGGCTCTGGCTAACTCGCCCAGCTCTTACACCATCCTACCTCACTTCCACTACTTTGTTCAAGTCGGGGAGGGGCGCCTTCTGGAATGACGGATCTCCCAGCTGCTGGTGGGGACGCTGCATGAGGAGAGAATCCAGCACCCTCATCTGTGTGGTTCAAGAACTCCTTGACTCCCCGATCCCACTGATCTGGGGTCCTGGCACAGCCAACACGCACAAATAGAGTCCCCCACTCCCCCTGGCATTGATTGGCCTTGAGGATACTCCACTTTGGCAACAGAAACAGCCTGTGGGTGAACCATGGTCCCTGGGGCAAAGTGGCCAGCTCACATGCCTGCCCACTCCTGCATTCTACCCATAGACCGGGAAAGGCAATGGTACAGTTTGGCCGGGTATCGGAGGCTCGGTCCCCAGTCTGCGGCACTGTTGGATGGGATGGCACCATCAGGAGGTGGGAGTTAGGACACCGGTGACAATACTGGGGCTCCAGCTCCTCCCTCTGTGGTTCTCTGGTCACCATGAGGTGACCTCTGCTTCACATTCCCACTCCCGTGACGTCTTCCCCCGCCACAGGGCCCCGAAACAATTACACCAGCCTCAGAATGAAACTTGAGAAGCCACGAGCTAAACCGCTAAGATGATTTTTTTCAGGTTTATATCTGTCTGGAACAAGCAATCCCAGGTACTGTGGTCCCCCGGCCAGAGGGCAGTGGGCCAGGCCGGGTACAGGCAGGCTCCCCATGGCCCCTCTGACCTAGAGCCACACTCCAGGCAGCCCAGGACAACACAGACCTATGTCTTCATTCCCAAGCTCCGAAGTGTGTAACCTGTTCCCCACAGGAGTGCTGAGGGGCACGGGTGCTGTTTATTGGGCCTGTCCAGCTTCTAAAGGCCACTGCTGTCCTTGGCTAATGGCTGCGTGCTGCCCAGGGCTCTCCGGGTTCATCACGAGGATCGGCTGAACAGTTACGGAGACTGGAAGGGCCACAGTGCGCCACCTGGTAGCTGTCGACCAGGAAGGGACCCTGTGGTAACCCAGTCCAGAGCCTGAGGACCGGGGTGGCCGGCAGTGTAAACACAAGACCAGGAGGAGACCAAATGCCCCAGGCAGTGAGCCAGGAGAAGGGGGCAAATTCCTCCCGTCTCAACCTCCGTTCTGCCGATGACATCAAAGCCTAGGGAAGCCCACCCTCACCGGGAGGACCCTGATGGGTCCACCCTTATCTGGCTGGCCCTTGCTGGGTGCCATCTGGGACAGCACTGAGCAGCAGGGATGTGAAGAATGGCAAGGAGGGCAGCGCCGCCTCTGCCGTGAGGAAGCTCGCCGATGGCGTGCCTAACAGAGGTTGGCACCAGAGTAGCCCCAGGGACTAGCTACACACCACAATTCAGTGCCCCCCCAACACACACACACACATACACACACACACTCCAACCAGCAAAGAATGAGGTCGTGGCTGAACTGTACCTGAAATGAGTCCAGCAGAGTTTAGGCAAGCACGGTGGCACACAGCCGCAATCCAAGCATTTAGAAAGCGACACAGGAGGAAGGTTGTGAGTTAGGGCCAGCTTAGGCCACAGAGCCGACACCATATCTCAAAGGAAAAATAAATAAAACGGTGCCAGATGCAATGCACACCTGTAGTACGGGCACACAGGAGGTGGAGGCAGGAGGATCGCTGTGGATGCCAACCTGGGCTGAGGAATGAGATGCTGGCTCAAAAAATAAACAAAAAACAAACAGACTGAGGAGATGACCCTGGGTCAAAGCAAGAGCTTCTCACCCTATTTCCCGAGTTTGATCCCCAAAGAGCCACTTGGCAGAAGAAATCTGACTCCTGCAAGCTGTCCTCTGACTAAGATGTGTGGACTCAGGCGCCCACGCGCCCCCCCCCCCCCATGTAACAAAAGTTTTAATTTTGACTTGCCTATTGGCACTGCAACTTCAAAATACCAGCGTCTGTTTTAAATGAACTTCAACCCCACTTTCTTCATACCAGCGGCCTCCCGGCACAGGATGCTTCCTTCCAGGAGCAGAGCACAGAGTTGAGAGAAAACGGAAGCCAGAGGATGGTGTGCCAGCTGGTTTTATGTCAATGTGACACAAGCTCAACTCATCTGAGGGGAGGGAACCTCAGTTGAGAAAACGCCTCCGTAAGATCAGGCTGCAGGCAGGCCTGTAGAGAGTTTTCTTAGCTACTGACAGGGCGGTGTCGTCCCTGGGCTGGTGGCCCTGGGCTCTATAAGAAAGCTGGCTGAGCAAGCCAGTAAGCAGCACCCTCCACGGCCTCTGCATCAGCTCCTGCCTCCAGGTTCCTGCTGTCTGAGTTCCTGTCCTGACTCCCTCCCCTGACGAACAGTGACATGGAAGCTGGAAGCGCAAGCCAAGTAAACCCTTTCCTCACAAACTGCTTTTAGTCGAGGTGCCTCACCACAGCAGCAGAAGCGCTAATTAACAGGAAGTGAGCCAAGATAGTCTGTGGACTGTAGCCAGCGCGAGCCCTTTCCATGGAGACCCTGTCCTCAGGATGGAAGACCGCTGGGCCCCACAGCTTCGTCAGGGGCACACGAGAAGCTAGCAGTTAGAGCCGGTGCATACTGCTCCCCTGACGTCCACCCGCCGGCTCTGGTTATAGACACTGATGAGAGGCTCTTGATGAGGTTATCTTGGGGCGCACCCTCCAAGGAAGGACGCTGCCACTGTCCTGTGTGTCACAGATGAACCCTGACTGACGGTTCCCCCTCCCTTGGTCACTTTTGATTTTTTTGTTCCCTTTTGTGAACTCACTTTTTCAAGGAGCAGCTGCTTTGTGGGGTACAAGGCAGAGTGGAGCAGAGACAGCAGGCGCTGTTCTGTGGTAAACAGACTTGACTTCTCCCCAGACATGGCTCCCCACGACGTCGCTGGAGTTCGGAATTTCGATTCCTGGCCCAGAGGAGGTTTTGCAGGCAGAAGCAATTGTCACGCTTCCAACCCCATCATCACTTTTTTCTACCGCATGACGTAGATGAGGAAGAATGGAGCATCCATGTGGATCCTTCCGGTTAAGGCTCACTTGAGAAATCAGAATGGGATACAATTTATTTTAACTTTTAGGACTCTATTTGCAATCGTGTGTGTCCAGCACAGCATGTGTGTGCCCTCGGAGGCCGGGGCGTCCGATCCGCTGCAGCAGGATCGGCTGTGAGCCGCCTGACGTGGGTGCTAGGAATCGAAGTTGGGTCCTCCTAGAAGAGTAAACGCACACCCTTAACCAGTGGACTCTGCAGCCCTGGGCGTGCAGTTTAGAAATAATTCCCAAGAGAATGATGACAAGTGGTAGCTGGTTTAGCGGCGTCTGTGAAAGGCCCTGAGTGCTGTTAAATTCTAGGCAGTTTAAAAATCAGATTTGGGACCAAACTCTTAGCTCCCATGGCATCTCCCGCAGATAAAGACCACAGTGATGGACGTGGAGTTTCCCCTGATCAAGTCGGAACTGGAAGCCATCGACGTGAAGCTGATGAGTGCCGAGACGACGTTGTTCTGGAACAGCGAAGGTGCCTAGGCCGTCTGTGTTCTGAGGGTTTGCTCCGTGCCCTGATGCTCCGGCACAGTCAGGTTTGCCTGCGGGCTTCGGAGAGTGGCCTGAGCTGCTGTCATCTTGCCCAGTCCATAAAGCCCACATCATTCACACAACTGGGCAAAGACCCCTGGGGAGCTGCCAAGGGTCCGGCCATTCCCTGAGTGCCCCCCCCCAGCCTGGCCCTCCCCTCCTCGTGTCTGCCTCCTACGCACAGCAAGTCAGTGGAACAGACAGGACATTCTGCCCTGCCGCTGTTCAGGGCAGAAGCTGGAGGAGAGGGAGGACAGGCAAATGAGGCTCTGACCCTAGCTGCCCCCCTGGGTGCCCTCCGAGTCTTAATGAGCCCACGCACTGCCACTTTCTTCCTACCTCGACTTTGCTGTGCCGTTAACCACCATTCGGGCCCCACCGTGCTCCACATTCTAAACTGGAAGGTGGGACCGACTGTCGCCATGTCTATGACATGAGGGACCCTAGACTTTTTTCTGCAGAAAGAAGAAAAAAGTTCTTTTTTCTTTCTGTCACGCCCCCGGGCCCTGGGTCCCTTGCTGCCTCCTCCCAATCATTCACAGTTGGGAAGGGGCTTCAGTCTCAGGAGCCTGGGGCGAGGCAGGAACCTCAGACCTAGCTGAGCAGATCTGGCAGAGCAGACCTAGCTCAGCAGTGGCCTAGTGTCATGCCAGGGAAGTGACTCCTGTGTAGGGCCCGTCGCTGATGCTGGCCCTCTCTCGGAACCCCGGGGATGCCGAGAAGAGCACTCGCTGGCCGGGTGCCTGGGCTCCGACGCCTACGCTTGTGTTACAGGTGTGTTTCAGTACATCCAGGAGATGCGGGAGGTGCTGTACAACGTGCAGAACCGCATGCAGAAGGCCAAGCAGAACATAGAAGGGATCACGCAGGCCATGCAGGTGAGCGGGCTGCCTCGGGCGCTGTGCCAGGCTGTGCCAAGCAGAACATAGAAGGGATCATGCAGGTGAGCGGGCTGCCGAGGGCGCTGTGCCAGGCTGTGCCAGGCGGTTCCAGGCAGAACATAGAAGGGATCACGCAGGCCATGCAGGTGAGCGGGCTGCCTCGGACGCTGTGCCAGGTTGTGCCAGGCTTGGCACTTCAGAACAAGCGGTGGCCAGAGAAGGGGCTCCCTGCTGGGTAGCAAAGACCTTAAGCTCTCTGACCTTAAGCGAGTTCCAGAAAGCTGAGAGACCCTACTCCAGCCTCCCTGGGTGGCTTTTAATGGCCTCAGTTTGCAAAACATTGTGGCTGTGTATTCAAAGGCAAGTTGTGAGTGTGTGTGTGTGTTCGTGTGTACACGTGTGGAGAAAAGAGGTTAGGAGCCAGTGTCTTCCTCAATCGCTTTATCTTACCTTTGAGACAGCTTCCCGAAGCTGGGTCTAAAGCTGGATCTTGCAGGTTGACTAGACTGGCTGGCCAGTACAGTCCAGGTACAGCTGTCCCTGCCCCAGCCCCTCGATGGGCTGGCAGACACACACACCGTAGCAGCCACCTTTCACACGGGCGCTGGGGATGCAGGCTGAGGCTGTCATGCTCACACAGGGCTTTATCCTCCCCAGACCAGAAAGCGTTTAAAAAAATCTTTCCTCCCTTAAGTTCTGGGTTACACAGCCTCATCATATGTTTCCAGCGGGCACGCACATGCAGGGTTTGGGGAGACCCAGCTGTGGCCAGCTGCGGGCTCAGCATTTCAATCCTGATGTGCTCAGGAGCGGAAGTAGGGGACGCCGAGGCAGGGGCCCACCCAGGTGCACGCAGGAAGAGCCAGCCTGGAAGAACAGTCAGCAGCGCCTGCTGTTCCCTCAGGAGACCAGGGTTCTGTTCCCCAGCACGCACACTGGATGGCTCGAAACCGCCTCTCATCCCAGCGCCAGGGGAGCCGATGCCCTCTCCTGTCCCTCGGGCACTACATGCTTCGGTGTACACACAGACAAGCGGGCACACACACGCACATATAAATAAAAGAGAAAAGTTTTAAAACACGAACATTGGAGCAAAGCCGCCGCTCACCACTGTTTGTGTTTTGAATTCAGTTTCCACTTACATGGCACACTCATGCCCTCTCCTCCCCCAGCCCCTTGGCCCAAGAACTCACCTCAGGAAGTTAAGCACAGGAAGTGCTCACGGTCCCAGGGTGCACAGGGAGAGCTGGCCAGAGACAGGGAGGCTGGCACCCATGGGAACGTGGAGGAGGGGCAAGACCAAGAGTGCCCTCTCTAAAAGGGCCGGCTTGTGGTCTCCCTGCAGGAGTGGTCGGCTAATCCCCTGTTTGAAAGGAAGGACAACAAGAAGGACGCCCTGCTGGACCTGGACGGGAGGGTGGCCAACCTGAACAAGCGCTACGCTGCTGTCAAGGATGCTGGCATGAGAATCCAAGCCATGGTTGCGGTAAGGGGACCCCCGCCCCGGGGGTGGGGGGAGTCCTTCAGAAGCTGCTTGCTTTTCGTGGAGGGGAGAGAGAGAGGAGACCTAGCTGGGCATCTTACTAAAATGACAGGTGACGAGTATTCTAATGGCCACAGGGTCTAGGAGCTTTTGTCCAAGATGGCCTGACCCAAGAGCCGCTGGCTGTCCTGGTGCTTCCAACCTGGTTCTTGTTGTCACACGCCTGTGCTCCAGAGCACAGTGTGGCGTGACTACAGCACCTGTGCTAAGGTCCGAGTGTGCTGGTGACAGCTTCACCCCCAGCCAACCGGGACAGCCTGCTGTGAGCTTCCGTGTAGCCCCCAAGGGTTCCCCACCCGTGAGTGTGGACGTGGACACATGGGCCTGAGGAGTCCTTGCATGTGTGCATGCGGCATATCACAGCCAGCACGTGTCAGTGGGCAGGTGGGGTACCCACCACTGTGCTGTCTAGAAAGTGGGTGTCTCTGGTAGAAGCGCAGCCAAGGGGGCAGAGCTCACAGACTGAGATGGAGGCCAGGGAGCCGTGAAGAGCCACCTCCCCTGTTTCCGCTTCGCTGAGACTGTGCTGCCTGGGTGCCAGGCTTTGCCCACATCCATCCACTGCCGTTTCAGCCACCTGAGCCATCTCTTTCTGCCCCACACTAACATTGCCTGAGCGGTTCTCTTCTCTCTCCTTTGCCTGAGCTGTTCTCTTCTCTCCTTTGCCTGAGCTGTTGTTCTCTTCTCTCTACTTTGCCTGAGCTGTTCTCTTCTCTCTCCTTTGCCTGAGCTCTTATTCTCTTCTCTCTCTTTTGCCTGACAATATACAGACTGAGTTACGTTCAGCTTTGTGTTCACCTATAGCCCTCAGTGTCTTAAAGGTTCTCCCATTTGTCCTTCCCCCATCTATTATGTACTTCCTCCATCCATCTATCCTTCCCTTCATCTACCTCTTCATTCATTCCCCCACCCATCCACTCAGGTATCCATCTACCCACCCTTTCACCTGTCTATCCAACCATCCACTCATCCATCCAACCATCCACCCATCCATCCAACCATCCACCCATCCAGCCAGCCATCCACCCATCCACCCATCCATCCAACCATCCACCCATCCATCCAACCATCTATCCACCCATCCACCCATCCACCCATCTACCCACCCATCCATTCATCCATCCATCCATCCATCCATCCATCCATCCATCCATCCATCCATCCTTTGACCCATTCATCAACATCGTCCATCTGTCCACCCCCTGTGCATTGAGCCTCTGTCCCAGATAATACTGTCAAGTGTCAGAGGTACAGCTGCACAAAGGCTAAAAAAGAGAATACAGACCAAAGCCACCTGAAATCCTCACTTGTGCCCCTGGTGACATGCACAGCAGGCTGCTAAAGAGAATGTGGTTGGGCAGGGATAGGAGTCCCAGCCCAGGATGAATAGTGGGTGCTCAAGGCCGGCCATTATGAGGAGGGGAATGCCTGAGCTGAAAGCTAAGAGAGCAGAGGCGCACCTTCCAGGAATGTATGCAGGAGACCTTCTGTGGGGAAAGAGCTCAAAATATCCAAGGGGCTTTAAACGCCTACTTTGGGCATCTCTGAAGCAAACAGACAGAAACAAGGGTGCTGCCCCTGTCCTGGGATGGGTTAAGAGAGCCAAGGGTGTGCTTGTGAAGCCCCAGCCAACACTGCGCTCTGTGTGCAGGAAAATGCAGAACTCTTCAAAGCAGATACAACCAGCCAACCCTGGAAGGATTATGTCAATTATATTGACGGCATGGTCTTGGACAAATTTGACAGCTTCATCCGAAAGTCTCTAAATTACCTGATAAACAATATGACGATGGATGTAAGTTATCACGCATACACACGTGTGTGTGTGTGTGTGTGTGTGTGTGTGTGTGTGTATGTGTGTGTATGTAAAAGTTAGATCTGTGTTGGAGTCTATGCTTCAGATTTGCCTGGTGAAAGGGCAGGCTGTCTTATGGATTAACAGACTTAATTAAAGTGTGGTAACCAGCTTGCCCAGCTTTTAAAACCAAAGCTCCTGCATGGCAGAAAACAGCCAGTCCCCATGCCCTCAGGACAGCCAGTCACGTGACATAGGCCATAACCAAACACACTGTACAGGACCTGAGCAGATGTGAGGAAATGTCCCCACCTTGCTGCCAGGTGATGCTAGGCACTCCTGTCCCTCCTTGTGAGAATGGGACAGAATTTTGCCTTCCCCAAAATGGCAGCAGCTAAGCTTCATCACTCGGTATCAAAGGTGCCACTGGCTTGCGTGCTCCAAGGGGACAACCCCTCCCCAGCCTTGTTACAATGCCTGCCCGTCAGCACACTGCTGCTGTTGGCAAAACACCGGAGAACCTCAAAAGCAACCTCAGAGTGGGGCGAGGGGACTTAGTTTGGCTCATGGTCTCGACATTCTGGTCCATCGCTCCTGGGCTGTGGGGAGCAGAGCCCCAAAGCATGGGCCCGAGATGGAGCAAAGCTGCTCACACTGTGGCAGCCAGGAAATAAGGGGGAGCTCCCCTCCATAGCAAGGTCCTCTCCCCAAACACTCTACGCTACAAACCCATCAACAGATTGGTCCGTTCATGAGGTCAGAGTTGTCACGGGCCCATCATCGCCAGACACTGCCACCCTGGGGACGGTTCCGGTCTGCACTGTAATGCGACCGTTCCCCCATGATCCCAAACGCTGCCAGGAAGAGGAGGCAGAGACCCACAGAGCCCAGCAAAGGACAGGTTGGTGGCATCTCGAGGGCCTAACCCACAAGCCACAGAGGGCAGCTGGGTCACGTGGGAGCCTGCACACACCTCCATCTCTGCTCAGCAGTTGTCTTTAGTCTGTTTCTGGCTGCTGTAGCAGAATACCTACAACCGGGTGAGTTGTAGACAGTGGAAGTCCAAGATCGACACGGGGCCCTTCCGGAGCACGTGTTTATGTCGTAGCATTTCACGGAGGACGAGGGAAAGGGCAAACGAGGTACAAGCTTGCAGCCTCAAGTCCCTGGTGGCCAGAATCCACCCTCCTGACCAGAATTCTGCCCACCACGTAGGGCTGTTGGAAGACTCATGTCAACCACAGCCATGACAAACTGCAGACCTAAAATTCTGTGATGCAAGCAAGACACTGCCCCCAATCATTGGTCCACAAGGCAGCCCCACGCTGTTTCCAAGCACCAGAGATAAAGATGACAAGGGGAGTTGCCATCAAAGCCACAAAGGTCCCTCCCTGACACTGCCAGAGAGTTCCCAGTGGCCCACCGCAGGAGGCAGCCTCAGAGAGGCCTGGCCGTCCTCCAAGATGGCTAACCATCTACACCCTGGAGGCCTCTCAACACCAGCAAACAGCTCTCCTCGTCACACAGAACTAGGAGAAGAGCGGGGAGCTCAGAGCCTGTCAGCCACAGGTGTGACGGGACCTGAGTCTGAGGTGGTCAAAGAAAGGACAGCCTAGCCACTTGCAGGCCATGGCGCACACACGAGTCACCAGTGTAGGGGGAAGGGTCCCAGAGTGAACTCTGGCGGCATCTCCCGACAGAGTTGGTAACCTGTAGCTTTGCAGCCTCACTGGAGGCACTCGGGGGTACAAGGACTCATCTACACCCCTGACCTTGCAGAAACGAGGAGCGGAGGGCAGCTGTCACCCCATTTTATGAAACAACTCTCCCAAGGCCAGACTGCTGGTGCCTGGCAGCGCTGGGCTCAGGGGCCTGCCTTCCCCATCCCCACCCTCCCCCAGACAGCTCTTGCTGGCCTTGAGCCTGTAGCCGTGCCCCTGGCTGAAGTAGTCTGCATGCTGCAGCAGCAGGGGGTAGCTAGCTGTGCACTAGCTGGAGCCATCTGGTGCGGCTGGGGTACCGAGCGCCCTGTGACCTGTTTCAGGAGAACATCGCGCCCCTGTTTGAGATCCGCATGGAGCTGGATGAAGAGGGGCTGACCTACAACCCGTCTCTGGAGATGGGTGGAGAGAGCGGCTTCCTGATGCTGATCGAGGGCCTGATCAACGACCTCTACAACGTGGCCAGGCTCATCCCTCGCCTGGCCAAGGGCAGAATCAACTACAAGGTCAGTCTTTCCACCCGTTTGCAGTTCCCTGCTTGGATGCCAGCTGGGGTTGGCCTTAGCTCCCCAAACTCTGGCGACGAGGGTTTGCAGTTGCTGTCCCATCGGCTCCCCAGGGCGGGAAGGCCTGATCTCTCTCTGTCTCTCTCTCTCTCCACTCTCCCCCCCTCCTTTTTTTCCTCTCTCCCCCACCCTCCTCTCTCTTTGAATCTGGCCTTCCCAAATGTCCTCTCCTCAGTGGCTTGCTTGGGTGTCCTCTCCTGGTCATGTGCTCAGGCATTCTGACAAAAGCCACTTAGAGGAGGGGTTCACTGTGGCTCACAGTTTGGGGGTGTGGTCTACCATGGTGGGAGTGGCTTGGTAATAAGAGAATGAGGTGAAGGAGGTGGCTGGTTACTGGTTACATTGTATTGTAAGACCTGAGGTCTCACAGCTCAGGAGTTCAAGATCGTGCCCTTCCCAGAAACTCCCCCAGACCAAGACTCGTTGCAAAAGCAAGAGGTTTATTAACCATTGCGCAACGGGGTCACCCCTGCTGGTCAGCAAAGAGTGGCACTGGGAGACAAAGGCCTTTAGGTTTTTAAAAGAAAAATTGCGGGAGATTTGAAGTTGCAGTCTTGGCAATTTAGGATTGGATGAGGAAGCTATAAAGTAAGATAACTGGTTAGTCTTAATGCTCAAGCTTGGCCAGTCCTGCCAAGTGTGGATGCAGCTGCAATTGAAGGTGGGGGTGGTTAGCTCATCCTTGAAGATTAGGGGCTACAGACTTTTGGCTGGAGGTCAAAAGCTACTCAGAAGAAGTCTAGGTTCGTTGCTAAGAAACGCTATCTCAAAGACAAGGGTCTGGTCCTCCTTTTGTTGAATGAAGGTCATTGCTTGCTTGCCTTTTTTTATATCTGTCCTCACAGATAGGGTCACATTCCTCCATTCTCTGGAAAGGTACTAAGAGGCTTTAGCTTAACCTGGACCTAAAACTCAAAACTATAGGCTTTAGAAGCCATATAGGTTAAAAAGTTAGCCTAACCCTTTCAATATCTTCTTGGGGAGGCCGAGAGCAATGGCAGCTGGGACTGGCGCCTTCTCCCCGATACTCTGGGCTGTGTGTTCCCACCGCAGCTCAGGTCCTCTAGACGTTTTCACAGCCATACCCGAACGTGATGCTAAACTTAGTCAAGTTGGAGGTTAGCTCTTAGAGTTGTTCCCTGCTGCCTCCCCCACCGGCCTGATTTGAGTGTATTGGGTGCCGGGTCTGCTCCGGTTCAGGGTGCAGAGCCCAGAGCTGGGGGAGCAGGCATGCTGCTAACGCATTTGTTTGTACAGTAAAAAATACAAATTGGAGAGAGTTTCGGTGTCCATCCCAGACTAGAGCTGTCTGATAGTGTCTGTTGCCAATTACGTCTGACAAGCCAGGCCGGGAAGCCATCCTGATTGGCACATACCTGTGAGGCTGGTTTCCAGTGTGTTCTCTTGATTTAAACAGAAACCGGTTTTTCTGTGAGTGCGTCGTGGTGGCAGCCAGGGCTGGGGCAAGGGGATGTGATGATGGCAGGCCCATGCAGGGGACGCCCTGTGACACTTCCTGAGGAGACTTGAACAAATGTCTGTTCACCTAAGATGGAGTACCGGCAGTAGCACACACAGCCTACCCCACCGAGCCTAGCTGAGGGAGTCAGCGAGTTTATCGCGTTTACTGACAAGGGTGTGGGTTGCTCAAAGGCAGCTACTGAAAAGCCTTCCCGATATGAGTGAGGACTCACAAAAGCTCACCCCTGGAGCTACCGGCAGGGATCTCAGGCAGCCCCACCACAGTATCCTCTTGCCAGCAGTCACTGCTCATATGACCTGGCGGCCAGCTTTGTGAACCCTGTGTCAGGAGTTTCCTTGACCCTTGTGAGTTTCCTTCCTTCCTGAGTCCTGAGGGAGCCTCCTTGGAGAACAGCTTTCTGGAGAATAGCTACACAACATGGAGGAGTTTCTTTTGTTTTGTTTCGTTTAAACAGACAGACTGGTTTCTGTCTGTTTAAATCAAGAGAACACACTGGAAACCAGCCTCACAGGTATGCGCCAATCAGGATGGCTTCCCTGTTTTTCATTTTTTCGAGAGCTGTGTCCCGTGGGACACTGGTGGATCAGACCTGAGGCGCTAGGAATCAGGAAAATGAGGGGCTAGGGTATGTGATGTCATCAGAGCAGAGGACATGTTATGATCCAGGGCACAGGAAGCTGGGGAATTGGCTGGCCTTTCAGGAAAGGCCTGGGAGAAAAGGCCGAGGGCAGTGGCCTTACCACATGCTGCTCAGCCCACCCTGACTCTGCCATGGATGTGAAAACAGAAGGGGAAACTCTGACCCCCGGCAGCTCCTGGAACTGACCACATCTCGGGACCAGAAGTGCCGGTGTTAGCTTGACGCACCAGCCAGGCTGAAGGGTTCATGCCAACGTGCTAGAGCAGCAATCCGGATGCTTCTGTTCCCCACAGCTCACTCAGAAGGGTCTAGACCAGACAAGCTGACAGTGCCAGGCCTTCTCACCTCTGTGCTCCCCAAAGCTGCAGGCCTTCCTCTCTCTGTCCCTTCAGTGCCCCCAGAGCCGACCCCGGACGCACAGACAGTGGCCCCCTTGGCAGTAGCCGCCCGGCAGCTGGCGCCTGCTTTGGGTATTGGAACATGGTTCCTTTTCTCTGCCAGTTAAAGAAAAGGCAGGAAATAACAGCCTGAGATCTTGGGGAGTCCCAGTGGTCCCCTCTTGGGGCTCTTAAGTCTCATTAATAAAGGAATTTAAGAACAACACAAACAGCAGCTGAGGACAAAGAACAGAATCAAACATGTTCAAGGGCGATGTGCTGGGTTAGAAAGGAAACTTTCCTCAGGGCAGGCGGCCTGTGACTTGTGCAGCTGCCTGGAGGATGGAGAAGAAGAAAAGTGGCTGGGAGGGGAGGAGGGTAGGCACCAGACTGCAGCTGGCATGGAGAGTCTTTAGAAAAAGAGTAAAGCCGCCTGTGGAGTTTAGACATACTTAAGTTCCAACCAGCATCTGAAAGACAAAGAAAAGCCCTCCTCTGAGCAGGGAGTCAGAAAGGCGGGCATACCCAGGCCAATCTCGTGGTAGCTCAGCTCCCGGAGGACCCCCACAGGAGAGGCAGCAATTCTAGGAGGTGTGGCCCCCAGCCAGGCCCTGACCTGCCCCCACTGGATTAGCCTTTAACAAGGCAAGTCTCCACCTGGAGGTGGACTCCATTCTTCACAGGATGGAGCAAAGCTGGGTGAGGGGTCCTGGTGGCAGAGCCACTCCCAAGCAGCCACCCATCTGCTCTGCACCTATGGGACTGTGGTGCCTGAGCCTTGGCTTAGAGGAGCAGGTGGTTCGTCAACCTTAGAACCAAGATACAGTGCATGCAAGCACACAGGGCTCTGAGAAGGACGCAGGGGCAAGCAAACTTTCTGGGGTGCTTTTCTGTGCTGGGTATGGCTTCCGTGGCGGGACAGAGCCACACACCCAAACCCAAACCCAAACCCACACAGAAGTGAGAAATAAAATCTTTTTAAAAAGATCAAAACCAAAAACCAACTTCGGTAGCCCGAGAGAGTTCTGCCATCAAGCTCCTCAGGGCAGCCAAGGGCTCTGTCCGAGTCAGCCCTTTGCTGACGGACTGACCCATCCTGAATCTGGGCCCCTTAACCCCCCCCCCCCCCAAATCAAGGTGTTGATTCTGTGATTGCTCCCCTCCCCCTAATCTTTATTAGAAGATTTAAGTTTACACAGTGAGAACTAATGAAGGATGAAAGGCATCAAGATCAAACTAAAAATGAAACTCAACAAAAATCGGTAAACACGGAGAAACATACCGAAAGAGAATAGCTCTTCCTGTAGCAGTAACCAGCCAGAAGTGGGCAGGCCTGCATCTGGAAGGGAATCTGAATTGCAGGTCTTCACAAAACATACTGAGGAATTTGAAAGGCCAGGTTGCAGATACAATCGGTTTTCTTACACCATCGATAACACTAGGGAGTAACTTTCTGAGTTTGTTACTCTCTGACAAGCGTCTACCTCCACTTCACACAGCCCACGTGAGCCAGGCCTGTGTCCCTACTGTCCAGCCTGGCGCACGGCCCAGGCCTGTGCAAACGCAGAGCGGGTGAGCTGGAACCCAAGTCATCCTGGGGCTGGACAGACCGCAGCCACCCTTGGCCGGTCTTCTACCCAGAGGGCGCTGCGCACCGGCTGTCGTCCCCACTTCCCGGGCAGATTGCTGGGCAGCGCTCTCACCCATGGGGAGCCACTCCCTCGGCAGGGGCAGATCTGCCACGCAGGAAAGGCACACCACACCTCACCCTCTGTCCCTGCCCCCACTCCTGCAGACCGACCTGGAGGATATCACAGACCTCATAGAGATGCGAGAGGAACTGTCCAGCCTGGTCATCGGGGCCATGAAGGTGGCCGAGGAGTACCAGGACTCCTTCGAGAGGTACTCGTACCTCTGGGTGGATGACCTCCAGGAGTTTATGAAGAACTTCCTCTACTTTGGCCACGCGCCCACCCCTGAGGAGCTGGACACCCGGATAGACTCCTCCGCGCCCCCCAAGTCACCACCTACGCTGGCTCAGTTCCAGCTGCAGGTGCGTATGGCCCTTGCCCTCCCCTGCGTCGCCTTCCCCTGAGTCCTCAGGTGAATGACCTCAGGGCCTAATTTGAAACCTAGGTGGCCTGGTCAAGACATAGGTTCTACAATTGCCCTCAGTGAGGCCAGGAGGACAGGCATGCCATACCGCACCACACCACACGGGAGAGCACCAGTGTTGAGGGAAGCTGAGTCGGCAGGATCGACCAGGCTGGCCGTGTGAATGGCCTCCGTTAGCTCGTTAGCTCTGGTGAGGGCAGGGCTCTGTGCTGGGCTGGCTGCTGTCCTGTCCTGCGGTGGCTAGGACAGGGCACTACTGATCCTGAGCATAAGACTCCGTGAGAGCCCAATGAGAGGCGGCTGGGAGCCATACCACACTCAGCCAGGCTCCGGGTGAGGGTTTGCTGTCTATGGATCAGCCCGCAGGAAGGTGGGCAAACGCCCAGGTGTCAGAGTGCCAGGGGTCTGCAAAAATGAGACAGTCCCTGCACGTCTCCAGAGTGGTCGAGGGCACAATGAGGAAGGGCCCTCCCGCTCCGTCTCAAGGATGGGGTGGCCCAAGTGGGCAAGCACTCCCGTCAGTTGAGGGGGTGCTCTTTGGGAGTCCTCTACTGCTCCAACCCCATCCCCTTCTGACTGACTGTCCGCCTTCGGGGGGCAGTAGGAGCTCTGGGGTGCTTGGCAGACAGGCAGCCGTGGTCTTGGCCTCTCCCAAGCTGGACCCTGGGCCTCGAGGCTGCTCCTCACAGCCAGGCAGAGAGCGGCCCTGGCTCCCGTGGGCCGGGGGAGGAGAGGCCGTGGCTGACGGAGCCCCGCGGCTGTGTCGGGCAGATCGACTCCTACGAGAAGCTGTACGAGGAGGTTTCCAGGTGTGAGAACACCAAAGTCTTCCACGGCTGGCTGCAGTGCGACTGCCGGCCCTTCAAGCAGGCCTTGCTCAACATCATCAAGCGCTGGAGCCTCCTGTTCAAGCGGCACCTGAGCAACCATGTCATCAACAGGTGGGCCTCTGCCCAGACAGCCAGGCCTACCCAGGACGCCAAGGTCGCAGCCTTCCACCGTGCAGGGCAGGCAGGAGTGTGAAGCCGAGGGGAGAGGTGAAGCAAGCACCACCCACACCTACACACACACACACCGTGCTCTGTCCCGAAGGAAGGCCAGTGGGTCGGCCTGGTAGTTGTAGCATCCAATGAGTGTGCTGTCCAGCTGAGCCCATCTGGGAGGCCCACTGGCTGGCTGCGCTGACCTTGCTGTCCTGGCCTTTGGGATAGGGTTCAAGGGCCAGCCTGGTCTACACTAACAGGATCTTTGCGGCATCCATCTAGGCTGAGGGGGCCATATGGGGACAGAAGCTGCTCCCCTCTGGGTGGTGCCTCGCATGGCGGTCCATCCAGGGTCCTTGCTAAGCTGACGCTGAGGCGGATCCCGAGGAGGACCGAGCCCCTCACAGTGTCCCCTGGTCCTGCAGTCTCGATGATCTGGAAAAATTTATGGGCATCACCCGCTCGGGCCTGAAGAGGCCGCTGAAGGAGGGAGACTACGACGGGCTGGTGGAGGTGATGGGCCACCTGATGAAGGTCAAGGAGAGGCAGGTGGCTACCGACAACATGTTCGAGCCCCTGAAGCAAACCATCGAGCTGCTCAAGACCTACGGGGAGGAGATGCCAGAGGAGACCTACCTGAAGCTGCAGGTGGGTACCCATGCCACTTGGGCAGCGCTGCCATGCCCGGGGCCACGGCCAAGACGCCTGCTAGGCTCTGGGTCCCCAGGGCTGTTGACACAGGAGAACCTTCCTGGAGCCCACGGCCACGGTCCCGAGGTAGGGGCGCACTTACTGGTAGTTACTGGAGTTAAAACCACCTCCTGAGCATGGCAGACACTCCAACAGATGTGAAAGCTCATGGAGACTGGGGCAGAAAGAAAAAGAGAGAGAGGGGCCTGGAGGTTAGTGAGTGAAGAAGCAGCCAGAGGCTGCCTATGCTCAGCCATTCACTGCTCCGTGACGTCCATTGCCAACAGGAGAGAGGCCTACACTGGCTATAGCTGAACAGGATGGAGAAGTCCCTCTAGGGGGGTCTCCAAGGTGACAGCACTCTCTACCCTTGCTGACTCCTCATTTTCCCATCTCCCCCTAAGCTCGTGTCTTTCCTCCCTCCTCCTCCCCCTTTCTCCTTCCTATCTATCTCCCCTCTCTCCCCACCTCCATCCCTCCCACTTTCCAGTCACACCAGGTCTATTCCCGTGTCTGTGTGAGCCAGCTCTAGCCACTGCCCAGACCCATGGCTCAGTGGGAACAAGGACACAGAGCCACCGGCCCATGGCCCCAGTCAGCCTGGGTAGCCCTGTACTGCTGAGGGCCCACCCCTGACCTTAAGCAACAGGCCAGATGAAGCCAAAGAGTTTTGAAGCATGTGGCCAGTCCTTAGGGTCCCCCGGGCCGTGCGGGGGTGGGGGGAGCGGCTGGGGGATAAGGATCTCTTCCACATAGGGCAGGTTGTGCCAGCATGTCTGATTGTGCTCAGGGAGGTTCAGTGGCATGGATGTGGCTGCTTGTTTTCTTTAAATATTTTCTGCTCTTGGTGTGCAGGCACACGTGCACAAATGTACACACAGGCACTCCTACGCCCTCGCGCATATAGGCACCTACGCAGGCACACACATGAACACACGTGAATACGCATGCACACTTGGGCACTCACATGCACCCTCCTGCACGTGCACATCACAGGCATGTATACCCAGGGTGCTCACGTGGACAGGTTCAGGCTGATGAACACTATGACCAGGAGACAGGGTCTGGCTGTAGAACACGCCAGCTCCTGGTTTGCCATTCCGGGGCTGACTGGGGGCGATGTAAGCACTCCGTGCTCCTTTAAAAGTCTGTACCGGGCCTGCAGTGAGCTCACGCAGAGCGTTTAAGAAGGGGGGAGAGGAGGGGCTGGGGAGGACCTGGGTTCGGTTCCCAGCACCCACGTGGCAGCTCACAACTGTCTGTGACTCCAGTTTCAGGGGATCTGATGCCCTCTTCTGGCCTCCCTGGGTACTGCACGCACGTGGTGTGCATATCTACGTGCAGACAAACACCCGGACACGTTAAATACCCAAATGAATAAATACATAATAGCCCCAAAGGCAGAAAAATGGAAAAGAGACCTCCCTGGCCTTTGCCTCCCACAGGAGCTACCAGAGAAGTGGACCAACACCAAGAAACTGGCCATTCAGGTGAAGCAGAATGTGGCGCCCCTCCAGGCCAACGAGGTCAACATCCTCCGGCGCAAGTGCCAGCAGTTTGAGGTGGGCCGGCAGGTGGCCAGGTGGGGCTGGGAGGAGCACGGGGTGGGTGCGGCAGGCTGGGGTGCTCTGAGCCGACCGCCACCCCCTGTTCTCTCACAGCTCAAGCAGCACGAATTCAGGGAGAAATTCAGACAAGAAGCCCCGTTCTCCTTCAGTGACCCCGACCCCTACAAGTCCCTGAATAAGGTACTCGCAGCCTGCACTGCGGGGAGGGCCCCCCGTGTGCTGCTGGTCATTACTCCCCGCAAATGGAAACTTAGGGGGCGCTGCCAGGAGCCAGACCCTGGGGGCCTCAGCCCGCTGGGCAGATGCCAACCCCACAAGGTCCTTCTAGCCGCCTCCCATTTCCCCTGCCCTGAGCGCCCGTCCTTAGAGTCACGTCTCTCCTTTTTCTTCATGGCCTTTTCACATGCCACTCTCCTGAGCCACAATCTCGATGCCCACTTGTTTTTCTTTCCTTAAAGCAATCCTGTGCTGAGTTTTGGCATTTCTAGTACGGTGAAGGTGTGGTATGGAAGCAATGGCTGTTGGGAGATGAACCTAGCATGGCACATGCGGCCCCAGCAGGCTGTGGCGGTTCACAGCAGTCACCTCAGCTCCTGGGAGATAGAGCCAGGAGGGTCAGGTGTTCAGGGACAGCTTCAGCTTTGTAGAAAGTTTAGGCTATCCTGGGCTACTTGAGACCCAACCTCAAAAACAAATTAACGATAGAAGAGTCAGCCTAGACATGCTGAGACCTACACAACCTAGGGGGTGATGTAGCTAGGGCTACACCCAGAGAGAAAGGTTGGGATCAGGTGGGCTGTGCCCTCGGGTGACAACACAGCAGCCCGGAAATACACATGTCTGAATCGAGGAGGCAGGGTTTTTTTTGTGCACAGCTGAATGAGGAGATTGGTTTAAGCTCATCTCCATAGAGGGACTCCGTAGGTGAGCAGTCTGTGAACATCTGTGAGGAGGGAGGAGGGAGCTGGGAGAAAGGAGGAGGGAGCTGGAAGGAGGGAGCTGCGAGGAGGGGGGAAGACAAAGGCATAGCGGCTAATGTTTTCGGCACACACTGTCAGTACCCCACATGGACCAGGGAGGCCTGTCATCTCCCTGAGCCCAACCTGGAAAAAGGCCTTGCTTGCCAAGCCCATGGGTCTGAGGTACTGGGGTTCTTGTCATGGCTGTGCCCATGCCAACAACACAGATGCCCTCATTGACTCCCACGCCGACATGAATCTGTAGAAACGAGCCTCCTCTTGCTACATCCCAGAGTGCTGGGCGTCACAGAGGGCTGCTGCCATCTTGGCTGGAGCAGTGGTCTCTATCAGGGGATGGGAAGGTGCTGCTAGAGGACAGAGCAGTTGGTTTACTGGGGCCTGGTGGGAGGCAGGAGAGGGGGCACACGGGCTGGGGAACCCACTGATGTCCCGTCCCACCCCAGCAACAAAAGAGCATCGCTGCCATGGAGAGTGTCATGGAAGCACTGTGCAAGTCCGCCGGCCTGTTCGAGGTCACGGTGCCGGACTACAAGCAGCTGAAGGCCTGCCACAAGGAGGTCCGCCTGCTGAAGGAACTCTGGGACATGATTGTCATGGTGAGCCAGGCCCTGTGGGATGGGGCTGGGGACTCTACATGCGCCGTAAAGCCCCAGCAGGGACCTCTGGTTGTAAGAGTGCAGCCCCATCAGCCCTGTGCAGTATCGGCCTCCTTCCATCTGTGACCTCCCTCCTGTCCTGCCTCTCCTCTCTGTCTCCTCCTCTGCCTCTCATCTTCTCTTGCATCTCTCCTCTCTTAAATGTTATTCATTCCCTCATTTTCCTCTTATCCCCCTTAGACTCCCTCCAACCCATTCTTCTCAATAAGGTTCCTCCTGCTTTTGTGTCTTTTTGTTGGTTTGGTTGGTTGGTTTTGGTGGCCCATTGAGTTTAATTCTGGTTGCTTGCCTGACCATAGCTGTGAGGTTTACTTACTCCAGCAAGGACAACTTAACCAGTGGCCAAATCACGCCCCACGATGAATGGTTGAAAGGCCAAGTCTCATGCGGTTCTTGTGTGCCGTGAGCTCATGAGTGCAGCAGCCATGTCATGTCTGGAAGACAGGTGTGGCGGCATGCACCGGCCTTCCCAGCGCCAGGGAGGCAGAAATGGCAGGAAGTTCAAGGCAGGCTCCAGGCCAGCCAAAGCCACGCACACAAGAGGCAGTTAGAGCGTGGGTAGCGGAACGCCGTGCTCTGGAGGCTCGTAGCTCATGGTGGCCCTTCTTAGCACTTAGACCTGGAGGGTCCAAAACGGATGCGGACGTTTGCGTCAGGCGAGAGCAACGTCTCCCTTAACAGAAATCACTAAAGGGGGCCTGGCCCCGGAGAGGCCATGCGCATGGGTAGGCAGGGTGGCCCAGGAAAAGGCATGGACAACCAACCAGCCAGGACACTGCAAGATGGCGAGACGCAGGGTGGACTCGAACCTGCCGGCAAGTCAGGGCCACTGAGTCCTGTGCAGGTGAGGGCGTCAGGCCTCCTGTGCTCATCCTGAAGACACTGCAGTTGGGTCTGCCTGAGTCATGCATGCTTGCCAGGTGCAGGCCCCTCCTCCTCGAGTACTGTGTGGACAGTCTGATCCTGTCAATGACTAGCAGCTTCCAGCTTTGCAGCCTTTTCCAACACACCCCGGATGGAGGGACACGGGCTCTCAGCGTCCTCTGTTTCTGCTCTGGGTACAATTTTTTTTCAGGTGGCTTATCTTTTTCTTATTGTCAGAAATGAAGTTTCTTCAATGATTTTATTAGTCAGTATAAGCTGAGTTATCAAGCAGTAACAAATACCTCTATGTTTTGAACACAACAAAATGCTTTCCTCACACTCTTGTTCCAGGCAGCAATCCATCGAAGGTAAGCTCAGTAGTCCAGGCTGCGTATCAGTGTGATGGACAAGGCAGGCAGAGAGCACGCCCAGCCAAGTGTTAGCAGTCAGGGCTCCTGCCGAGAAGTCTGGGCCTGGCCCATGTGTCCTGGCTGAGGCAAGTTAGTGGTCATTCCCAGAGGGAGAGCGCGCCAAAGCTTGCCAGCCGCCAGCAGGACCCAGCATAGGCCCACAACAGACATTTCACCCTCCATCTTTTATTAAACTGTGGCTTCTACGGCACAGTGGTCGGTTCGCTCTTTTCACTCAAGTCTTTAGATTTCAATTCCAAATGTTTCCCCCACTGGGCACTGCTCCCTGGGAGAAATAGGCCTGGAGTCGCTCTCTCTCTCTCTCTCTCTCTCTCTCTCTCTCTCTCTCTCTCTCACACACACACACATACACACACATACACACGTGCACGCGCACGTGCACGAAACAAATGACCACACAATGTAAATTATTTCAGCAAGGCAAAGTGTTTGAGCATGTAGATCCAGCAGGCAGGCACACCTACCTAGCGAGATCAGGTGCTGGCTTCCCTCTGAGTGGTCAGAGCTCGGTCTGTTCAGGCGGACTGACTGATTTAAAGTGTCACAGTTGATAAGCAGAATGCGACTACGCTCACCTAGGGCAGCCATGAGCATATGTTTTGATTTCAAGAAATGCTGCTCCTGGAGGAATTTGAATTTCTGCCGAGTAGCTCTTTTACAGTTAAAAAAAAAAAATTAAAAAAAAAAAAAGTACATTGCGTGTCACCGTCCCCACGCTCTCCCACAGCACATAGGGCAGGGAGAGAGGTGACACGGGCTCTCCCGCAGGTCAACACCAGCATCGACGACTGGAAGACCACCAAGTGGAAGGACATCAACGTGGAGCAGATGGACATCGACTGCAAGAAGTTCGCCAAGGACGTGAGGACGCTGGACAAGGAGATGAAAACCTGGGATGCCTTCGTGGGGCTGGACAACACGGTGAAAAACATGATCACGTCCCTGCGGGCCGTGAGCGAGCTGCAGAACCCCGCCATCCGCGACCGCCACTGGCAGCAGCTCATGCAAGCCACCCAGGTGCCCCGGCTGGGGGCGGGGTGAAGGGGGAGGGTGGCTGCCGGCAGCCCGTCCGCCACAAGGTGGGCTAGCCTGAGCTGCCTGGGTGGTGGAGATGGGGTGCCAGTACCCGAAGCTGATGACGCTGGGTGTGGGCTTGGAGGTCAAAGAGCCTGTGCTTGTCTTCGGCTCTGCTGGGGTCTCTGGTGACGTCATACAGGTCTACAATGTACTCTGGTCACTTTCGTCCTCCACGCTGTCATCCTTCCTCCCCTCCTCCCACTGAACCCTTTCTTCTCCCCCAGGCCCTCCTTTATTTTCACGCCTTTTTGTTCGCTTGCTGTATGTATCATAGCTCACTGCATTTAGTTGGGGGGGGGGGGGTATCCTATCCACAAGCACCGGTTGGGTTATTGAACACGAGCTGAAGTAACTCAGCAGTGGCCACAGCACTGAAGAAGGTGACTTGCCTCCCACCAGCAATCGCCAGTGAGCACATCCTGTCTGGTAGCTTGGCACTCGCTGACCAAAACTCAATCATCTTCAGAGGCCCTGTGTGTTCATTTCACCCAGGCCCTGAGAGTGCGTAGCCAGTTCTGATTGTCACCGGATGTACCTACAGCACAGGAAGGCTGGAGGTGATGAAGGTGCTCCTTGTTGGAGCACCCTTTCATCCCAGTTCAATTCCGAGCGCCCCAAAACTTCCAAGGATGTGTATGCCCGAGGCATCGCTCCTGGCCTTCGCACCCACGGGAGGCAGGCAAGAGCTCAGTCTCAAAGCATGCCCAACAGGCCAGCTGCTCTGCATCGCCCTGCAGGCCAGCAATAGAAAACCTGATAGAAAAAACAGATAGAAAACCTGGCCCCTGGCCCCCAGCAGGCGAGGAGGAAGAGAAGAATAGCATTGAAGTTGAAGAGGAGGAATGTTTTCTTCTCCCTTTACCTGCCTTAGCCTGGCTGCCCAGAATCTGGGGGGGAAGGAACCCCAGGGGGGTTGAAGGGGGAGGTCATGAATTATCTCAGCAGCACATTTGAAGAAGTTCTGAGACCACAGAGCAGGACCTGGGGTGATGTGGGGAGGCTTGCCAGTTTCAGGGACAGAGTGGGTGAAACCAGGTGCCTCCCCTAGACTCCTCCCATGGCCTTGCTGGGAGAGTGAGGTCCCCAGGGACCCAGGACACCTCGGTAGATCGATATCCTGCTTTGAGGCAAACAACCAAGGGCAGAGAGCTTTTTCAAAATTTTCTTCTTGGAAGCTTTCAGACCATCACTGTACCAAGGACAAGTGTGTGAGGCTCTGGGAAAAGAAAGGCACTAGCTATGAACCTGCCTGGGCTTGCTTTTGCAGCTAGCCATTCCGAAAGACATAAGGACAAGGACTAGCGGGCGGATGTGGGCTCAGGTGGAAACATGAGGGTGGGGCTGGGGGAGCAGAGACCGCGGTGGAACTTTAAAGCAAAATGTCTGGCGGCGGGCACAGGCAGGAGGCGTGGTAGGTGGGACCAAATACCTGCCCTCCTCCACGAGGCCCCAGCAGTCCTTCAGGTGTCCTGCAAGGGTCATGTCCAGGCCTCCTGCCCGCCCCCATACTGGGTGTCTCCTGGGCACGAAGACTCCAAATTTCCCAGACTTGCACACCCCACACAAGCGTGCTGGGAGAGATCCCAGGGGCTCTTTCAAGCAACCTTGAGTCTGTTCTGTGACCTATGCCTGCAGTTCCAGTGCTGGAGAGGCTGAGGCAAAGGGATTAAGAGTTCAAGGCCAGCCTGGGTTGTGTAGTAAGACTCTATCTCAAAAAGAACAAAAGTGAACAATTAAATGGCCCCCACTGAAAGATGGGTGGTTCAACACGTAAGGGCATTGTGGGGTGTGGAGGTATCCCCTAAACATGATTATAGGTGTCAGATCCACCAGCGGGCGGGCAAGCGTTGGTTGCTGGGCTCAGAAAGAGCAGGCGTCTTTGTGAAAGAGAGAATATGAACTTGGGAGTGTGAGCAGAGAACAAGGTAGGTGTGTTAGCATTCTCTGCTGTGACAAAGCACCTGAGGTCACCAACAGAAAGCAGAAAAGGTTTGGTTTGTTTCACAGTTGCCATCTTGGTCCCGAAGCTTTGGGACTGTGCTGGCGTTGTCCACGGTAGGGGACACAGGATGACCGAGGCTGCTCACGTCCTGTGGCCTGGAAGCAGCAAGAGAGGAAGGAACCAGAACGTCAGAGTCCCTTCAAGGGCGCACCCTGGGCTTCTGGTGGTGGTGGCGGCGGGGTGATGGCAGCAGGTCGTCCTGTTGTTGGAGAATCAATACCGTGCCTGTTACCCAGAAGCCCCTTATGGGATGGACTCGTCCCCTGGGCTGCCGTGACAGCGTGGACAGCTTCAGCCACAGAGCCACGCTCTCACCCAGCTCTGAGAAGCTCAGTAAGGAGGGTCCAGGGTCTTTCCTGCCTCTCTCAGCCTCCCGGCTCCGTGAGTTCCCTGGTCGCTCTGGCTCCATGTCTGCTGTCTCCTTCAGCTGTGACTCAAAGCCTCACTTCTTTGTCCCACGAGAGGTCCTGTCACCAGATTTAGTGTAGAAATCCAGGACAACCTGGTCCTGAGGTCCTAAACGCCTGCAGGCCAAGCCCTGAGGTCCTAAGTCAGTACTTCTCAACCTGTGGGTCGTGACCCCTTTGGGAGGGGTTGAATGACCCTTTTCACAGAGGTCGCCTAAGACCATTGGAAAACAGATACAGTACAGTTCATAACAGCAGCAAACTTACGGTTACGAAGTAGCAAGGAAAATAATTTCCTCACCGGGTAAAGTGCCCTAAAGGGGCCAGGGCTGCTCTCAGAGGCCTGCTGCCCACCGCTGGGCACCTGCTGCTGCCGGCCACTGGACGCCTGGCCTCCTGCAGAGCGCACCTGTTCCCCGCCCCCAGGTGAAGTTTGAAATGTCGGAGGAGACCACCCTGGCAGACCTGCTGCAGCTGAACCTCCACAAGTACGAGGACGAGGTCCGCAACATCGTGGACAAGGCCGTGAAGGAGTCAGGGATGGAGAAGGTGGGCCCGGGGCCGTCCACCTGGCTCTTCTGCCCCCGGGGATCCGGGACCGGCCGGCCTCAGACAGGCTCCGGGGCGGTGGGGTAGCGGACGGGGGTAGTCTAGCAGCCTACATTCCTTCGCCAGCTCGGGACAGAAAAGTCAGCGGAACCGAGCATCTTTGAACCATCCCATTCCTAGCTACTCTTCCCCAGCACGCCGCGGCGTAGCACGCTTTGGCAGAGCCCAAGGCCTGCATCTGCAGTGGAGCATGAGAGCTGCTCTGCGTTCCCTAAGACCCAGCTGTCTGTCTGCCCTCCTGTGGGTTGGGCTCTGGGCTGCTGTGGCCCCTCAGCTCAGAACAATATGGGTGCCAGCACCCTAGTTTTGTTCCGTGTCCCGGGAGCTTTGAGCCAGCCTCCCTGAGCCCTCCGCCCTAATTCATGCTTGTGCATTAGTTACCTTTGTCACTGCCGGGACAGTGACAACATACCTGACAAGCAACATCATCGTTGGAAGGGAGGGCCTGTTCGGGCATCCTCGGGATGGGGGGGGGTGCTCTCCCTCACAGGGGAAGGCTTGACAGCAGGCTAGAGGGAAGCTGCTGGCCACAGTGACTCCACAGTGAGGCCGAAAGCAAGCGGGCAACGAGGTGGTTCTCTAACCCCTCAGGTGACCCACTCCCTCCACTTCTGAGGGGTCCACAACCTGGCAGCACCAGGCAGCAACAGCGCTGAGACAGGCCGTGGGTGACGCCCCCATCACCCGTTCCCCTGACAGGTCCTCAGAACTCTGGACAGCACCTGGACCACCATGGAGTTTGAGCACGAGCCCCACCCCCGGACCGGAACCATGATGCTCAAGTCAGACGAGGTGCTGGTGGAGACGCTGGAGGACAACCAGGTGCAGCTGCAGACCCTGATGATGTCCAAGTACCTGTCCCACTTCCTGAAGGAGGTAACCAGCTGGCAGCAGAAGCTGTCCACCGCCGACTCCGTCATCTCCATCTGGTTCGAAGTCCAGAGGACCTGGAGCCACCTGGAGAGCATCTTCATCGGCTCCGAAGACATCCGCGCCCAGCTGCCGGAGGACTCCAAGCGCTTTGACGTCATCGACCAGGAATTCAAGGTGAGCCCGGCGGCCGGCCGCTCCCAGGAGTGGCCACCGCGGCCGAGACAGGCTCCAACACTTCTGTGACCCCCCCCTTCTCCTCCAAGGCCTTGATGGCGGACGCTGTGACAACACCAAACGTGGTGGAGGCCACCAACAAGCCGGGTCTCTACGATAAACTAGAGGTGCTGAAGAAGAGGTGGGTCCCCCATACCTCGTACGTCCAGCCAAGGTGTTGACGGTATGGTCACGGGATGCCCGCTGTGCAAAGGCACAGGCCACAGGCTGATAATGCCCCAGCCTCCTGTGTGGTCAGAGCTGGGGGAGAGCCAGGGAGGGGGGAAGGAGGGTGGGTGTCTGCTCAGAATATCTGAGATGATCTTGGCCTGTGGAGAAAAGGCTGGAGGCCTTCAGTAAGCTGAGAGGATGCGGGTTGGCCAAGAGCCCTGCAGAAAAGGACCAACTGGTCCCCTTCCCCTCCTCCCTCAGCTTGGCTGTGTGTGAAAAGGCATTGGCCGAATATTTAGAGACGAAGAGACTGGCTTTCCCAAGGTTCTACTTTGTCTCCTCAGCTGACCTGCTGGACATCCTCTCCAACGGAAATGACCCCGTGGAGGTAGGTGGTGCTGTGGCTGGGCAAATCCCTGAGCCCTGGGCTGGAGGGCAAAGCCACAACGAACACATGATGAATACAGTGTGGCTCTGGGCAAGTCAGCTGACCCCTCCCTGCTGGTTTCCTGCTATGGAATGGGCGGCTTCGAGGGCTGATGAGCTGTGTGTGCGTGCAGCCTCCACAAGCTTTGTCCTGATACACAGCCAGGGGTCCAGGAAGACACTTCCCGGGCTCCTCAGAAGGAGAGGCCCAGAGGAGGGGGCGTGCTGGGAGCCCTGCTGGGGGCTCTGGAAACTATGTCCACCCAAGGCCTGTGGTTGCCTCAGTAAACACCAGAGATGGGGCAAATAATCCGGAAACAAGAGAGGAAGGCTAGGGGGAGAGAGAGGGCCGGGAGCCCGGGGCCGCTGGCAACTCTAGGGCCTCTCCCCAGGTGAGCCGCCACCTGTCCAAACTCTTCGACAGTCTCTGCAAGCTCAAGTTCCGTCTGGACGCCAACGGAAAACCGCTCAAGTTTGGGCTGGGCATGTATAGCAAGGAAGATGAGTATGTGGACTTTGATAAGGAGTGTGACCTCTCTGGCCAGGTGAGCCCGGGGATCGGGCAGCAGGCCTGGGGAGGGGCGGGCAGCCTTCCGGGGACCTCTTATCTGCTTTATAAATGTATTTATTTATGGTGTGTGTGAGTGAGTGAGTGAGTGTGCGAGACGACACTCAAGCGGAGGTTGGAGAACAGCTTTTCGGACTCACTTCTCTCCTTCCATCGTGTGTGGATTCTGGGTACCCAACCTAGGTCGCTAGTCGCATGCCCGCACTCCCTTAAGCATCTCTGCCCACTGACGGGCTTGTGACTGGCAGCCTCTGCCTGGACTGAGCTTCCAAGTTCTTGGTGTCTTGTTCAAGACACTATTTAGAAGCGACTATTTAGAAGCAAAGCAAAGGCATAGAGTAGGGGGAAGAGGGCGCTAAGGATGGCTCGGGGCACTGGCGGTGTCCCAGCACCTCCGTTTGTGGATCCTGACGGAGGAGGAGTTGGTGGCTAGTCCCTGAAAGTTGGTCGTGCTCACGCCCAGCCGTGCAAACCCACGAGATGGCTAACGGGGTACATCCTGCCCCTCTGACCACACACCCTCATCGGTCCACGTCTGACCGGCCCGCTGCTTCGAGACTGGGATGCGCTTGGTCACAGGAAGGAAGTTAGGTGGCCCTAGATGAGCGGGATGGTGGCTGGAGCACCATGCAGGCAGAGGTCCGAGGTCAGCGGCTGCTTGGTTGGGAAGGAATGTGTGAAGGTCGAGACAGGCAGGGTCCCTGTGCTCACTGCGGGGGAAGGGGCCTTCGAGGTCCGTGTGCGGTCCCCCCACAGGTGGAAGTGTGGCTGAACCGGGTGCTGGACCGGATGTGTGCCACGCTCCGCCACGAGATCCCAGAAGCCGTGGTGACGTATGAGGAGAAGCCGAGGGAGCAGTGGATCTTTGACTACCCAGCCCAGGTCTGGGACCTTCTCGTGTCTCTGAGACCCCCCCCCCCTTTATTTTCATTGTGGGGGGGTTGCCTCTGCGTGTCTAAGTGCCCCACACGTGCAGTGCCTGTGGAGGCCAGCAGAGGGTGTCAGAACGCCTGGGGCTGGAGTCACAAAAGGTTGTGAACGTATGTATGGGTGTGGGAAGCCAAACCCTTCCAGAGGACCTCTTCCAGGTCCTCTGGAAGAGCAGCCAGGCTCTTAGCACAGAGCTGTCTGACCAGCCCCTTGACCTCATCTTTTTCTTTTCTCTTTTTTTTTTTTTTTTTTTTTAGGGTGGGGGTGGGGGTGGGGAGGTGGAGGAAGGGGATGAGGGTTCAAGACAGGGTTTCTCTGTATAGCCCTGGCTGTCCTGGTCACTCTGTAGACCAGGCTGGCCTCCAACTCTGAGATCTCCCTACCTCGGCCTCCTGAATGCCGGGATTAGAGGTGTGTGCCACCACCATGCCTGGCTATGGCCTCATCTTACTCTCCGTAAAGAACAGACTCTCACGCCCTGGGTAATTTTCAGGTGGCGCTGACGTGCACCCAGATCTGGTGGACGACGGAGGTGGGCATGGCGTTCGGGAGGCTGGAGGAAGGGTACGAAAATGCCATCAAAGACTACAACAAAAAGCAGGTGCAGGCACCTCGGGGGCCCCGAAAGCGCCAGGCAGCAGCCAGAAGCCCCCTGGCATAAAACACAGTGACCTAAAGCTGGGGAGGGACGGGCTTACACACTCAGAGCTTCCAGCCTGTGCCTTCGACCCGGGGAGTCGGGGTGGGACCAGAAGCGGGAGCTGAAGCAGAGGCCATGGGAGCTGCTGCCTATCGCTCCTCCAGGCTCGCCCAGCCTGCTCACTTACACAGCCCAGGACTCCCGCCCCCCGGGGCCCTCTCCCATCCATCACCAGCTAGGGAAGTGAACCTCGAGCGGAGGACCCAGTAGGGGCATTTCCTCAGTGGAGACTCTCTCTCTCTCTCTCTCTCTCTCTCTCTCTCTCTAATGACTCTAGCTCGTGTCTAACTGGCACAGAAGTGAGCCTCACGGGCCGCTGACTCCAAGGCAGAGCTCCATGTTTCTCTCTCTCTCCTCTGCCTGTCTGTCTCTCTGTGCGCGTGTGTAAACATGTGTCTCAGTGTGCATAAGGAGACGAGAGGACAATGTGTGGGGGTCAATTCTTGGCTTCCCTGGTTCAAACTCAGGTTGCCAGGCTTGGTGGCAGGCACCATCTGCTAAGCCGTGTGTGTGTGTGCGCGCGCGCGCGTGTGTGTGTGTGCGCACACACAATGGGTGTGTGGATGCCAGCATGAACCTCGGGTGGGTGCCCACCTTGTTTCTGAGTCAGGATCTGAGGCTTGCCCGTGAGGCCAGGCTGGCTGGTCAGTGGGTGCCAGGATCCTCTGTCCCTGCCTCCCCGGTGTTGGCAGTACAAGCGCACAACACCACACTTCACCTGGCTAGGTGTGTCTTGGGACTCAAACTCGGGTCCTTGCGCTTGTGAGGACAGCACTAGACTGGCTGCAGCATCCCGGGGGTGGGGGTGGGGTCAGCATTTTCTCCCGAGGCTCTGGAGCCTCCCTCCTGTGTGTGTAACCTGATCCTCGGCTCTGGCTCTACCTGCAGCTGCTCTAACTGAACTTTCGGGGTGCCCTGGTATCCCCACCGGGGAGAGGAGCTTTTCTGTTTCTTCATGGTGGTAAACAAGGGCTGGCTAATCACGCGCTCCCACACACGCACACACGCACGCCATTTTCTGTGGCCCCCACAGCCTGAGCATCCAGCTCAGGGACCCCCCCCCCAAGGCAGGGGGTTGACAGGCGGGGTCCCAGCACGGCGCCTCTCACTGCAGATCAGCCAGCTGAACGCGCTCATAACCCTGCTCATCGGCAACCTCAGCCCTGGCGACAGGATGAAGATCATGACCATCTGCACCATCGACGTGCACGCCCGGGACGTGGTGGCCAAGATGATCATCGCCAAGGCAGGAGAGCCCGGCTGGCGCTGCTGTCCCTGAGGGCGGGGCCTGGACTGGGGGCGGGGCCTAGGGCGGGGCCTGGAGGCCGACCACACTGTCAAGGGCTCCAGCTTCCACTACCTCCTCTTCCCAGGGTGTTGACTGAGGAAGTGGCAGTCCTTCCCCACCCCCAACACACACACACACACACACACACACACACACACACACACACACACAATTCATAGGAGTCAGATGAGTGGAGCGCCCAACGTTTCCATTCTTTTGTGTGTGTCCATTCGTGTGTGTGTGTGTGTGTGTGTGTGTGTGTGTGTGTGTCTGTCTGTCTGTCTGTGTGATACACGTGGGGACCAGAGGACAAGCTTAGATGTGGTTTCTCAGGGGCCAGCCACCTTCTTCGCAGAGACAGGGTCTCACACTGTAACTCGACACACAGGCAAGGCTGGCTGGCCAGGCAGCCCCAGAGGTTCCCCTGTCTCCGCCTCCCCAGGACTGGGATGGCAAGCCATCACGCTGGCTGTCTATCTGTCCCAGTCTATCCGGGGACTGAGCTCAGCAAGTTCTTTACTGGCTGGGCCAACTACAACCCCAGAAGTTCCTTGTGTGCAGGAGGATGTGGCCCCGGGGCACTGAACAGAGGGGTCTGGGATGGAGAGGGGGGCCTCCCCACCCCCGCCGGGGACCGGCCTGGAGCTGAGGTCCCCCCCCCCCC
>NW_026596131.1:13173820-13183382 GCF_907164565.1 Psammomys obesus | reverse complement strand
CCCCCCCCCCCCGCCTCTCTGTGCAGGTAGAGAGCTCCCAGGCTTTCACCTGGCAGTCACAGCTCCGGCACCGCTGGGACGATGAGAAGAGGCACTGCTTCGCCAACATCTGCGATGCCCAGATCCGCTACTCCTACGAGTACCTGGGTAACACGCCACGGCTGGTCATCACGCCGCTCACAGACAGGTGAGGACCGCCCAGCGCCCATCCCTCTCCACCTTGCACCTCCACACCTCACACCTCCCCGCCTTGGCGCCGAGGCTGGAAGAGCCCACATCTGGGTGAGGAGGCCCAGCTCCAGCTGGCTCACCAGGCAGGAGCCCAGCTCTGGGCTGAGCCCTTGGCCTGACACTAGCTAGCGTCTCCGGGGAGTTGCTTCACCTCTCAGGTCTTCAGAGCAGGGAGGCTGTGCAGGAATCCTGGAGAGTTCATGAGGACTGAGTAAATTACGAACAGTAAACCACACTCAGCCCAGAAACTTCCCAGGACACCCTGAGGTGTCTAAGGAGTCCCAAGGGCCCACCCACCTGCCCAAACCACGGGAAGGCTGAGCTAGCACCATGCTGGTCCCTCAGTCACGGCACAGTGTCCCTGCCCTCCACCTTTTGCCCTTCCGGCCTGAGCAAGTACAATGGCCACACAGCTGACAGGGCGAAGCACAGGGTGCTGTGTGTGGGTCGTGGGGTCACGGTGCCCTGGGTGACTGGGGGTTCCTGGCAGGTGCTACATCACGCTCACGCAGTCCCTGCACCTGATCATGGGCGGAGCCCCTGCCGGCCCGGCTGGCACGGGCAAGACAGAGACGACCAAGGACCTGGGCAGAGCCCTGGGCACCATGGTGTATGTCTTCAACTGCTCGGAGCAGATGGACTACAAGGTCTGGGGCCGGGCCGGGGCTGCCCCTCCCCAGAATGTGTGGACCCGAGAGAGAGAACCCTGGGGGGCAGTGAGGAGGCACCCAGAGTGCCCTGCCAGCACCCCCTCGTGGAGGGTGGGGGTCTCGCCTCCACGGGTCCTGATGGGGCGGGGGAAGGCTTGTGACCTCAGTTCCAAGATCGCCCCTATGGCTAGAGACCACGGATAGGAGTGAGTGAGTACCCGCCTCACGGTCAGCGTGAAAGTAGTGTCCAGGTGGACTCCGAAGGGGACAAGAGATGGAGGGGTCAGTTTCATCAACTGCAGGGCCACCATCTCTGCTCAGGGGACTAAATCAGAAGGGAGAGGCTTGAGCAGGAGCAGTTCCAGCATCAGAGGGAGGAGAGTGGGGGCCCGAAGTCTGCAGGGGACTCCCTCCTCTTGGATGAGCCCCACAGCCCAGGGCTCCGTCCCCTCCTGAGGCTGAGGACAGAACCTGTGACCTCTGCTGACTGCTCATACCTTCATGCCCTCATGGGCCCTAGATGATCAAAGTCTACTGATCCTAAAAGGGGTTTCTGTTTGGACTCCATGGGCGTGTTGGTTACCCTGCGGGGGACAGAATTTCACACTCACAGGGAAGGGTCCTCCAGGAGCTTGTGGCCTCAGCCCAACTTGCAGGGGGCCCCTCCTTCGCATGCACTAAATGAGAAGGTGAAGGGGGGAATGCCTGGGGAGTTTCTCCGTCGGCCTATGCCTGAGCCTGTTGCTTAGAGAAGAGACCTGCTGAGACAATGCGGTCTCCGGGCATCACCAGCTGCCGTGAGAGTCTGTGTGAGTGTGCTAGGACACGAAGCTGCTTCCTGCAGGCCCCCAGAAGCCATCCCCTCCCTCTGATGGGACTTTGCCTTTGTAGTCCTGTGGAAACATCTACAAGGGCCTGGCCCAGACGGGAGCCTGGGGCTGCTTCGATGAGTTTAACCGGATCTCTGTGGAGGTGTTGTCTGTGATTGCTGTGCAGGTAGGCAGGGCCCTTCCGCTGGGCCAGTGGGCGGGGGCAGGGATGGGGGTGGCTTCATGGTGCCTCAGACCCAAAGATGCCCTCAACCCCTGCCCTAGCTCCCAGGGGCCCCTGGGGGGGCGCCAGCATAGATGGTTCTGTTGGGTGTGGCAGCACGTGCCTATAAGCCCAGCTTTGTGATGCAAAGCCAGGATGGTTGCCACAAGTTCAAGGCCAGTCTGCTCTATATAACAAACTCTCAATTAGCCAAGACTATAGATTAAGACTGTGTTTTGTAAAAAAAAAAAAAAGAGAGAGAGAGAGAGAGAGAGAGAAGGGGGGAAGGGAAGAAGGGAAGGAAGGAGGGGAGAGAGAATATTTGACAGCCCTTAGATGGCTTTGTGACTGTGCAGCTGAGTAGCAGACTGAACTGGCCCAGGGTGTACCAGCCCACCACCACAGAGGCAGGCCGTACGTGCAGTCTGTGGAAAGGCAGTGACTGCAGAATAGAGAGCGCTGGTCGACCACAGCCGGGCTCTGTCTTATCTGAGCACAGTTTGAGTAGCTGGCTGCCTCCTGTTGGCTGGGCCTCAGCCACGGGCTTCAAGACTTAAGTTCCAAGGTCTTTCTGCACCGGTTGGGGTTACGGTGCTAGATACCCACGTAGGGAGAAACCCTTGACCAGGCTTAAACGCTGGGCAGCGGCGGCATCAGGCTAGGCCCCTGAGGTTGACAGAGGAGAGCGAAGCGCTTTGGCATAGGAATAGCTGTGTGTGTGTGTGTGTGTGTGTAGGGGAATAGGGGAAGCAGGACAGGGCAGCGACCCAGCTTTAAGCTCATCTCCACAGCCCTGCATGGGCATTTCAAACAGGAGCCCCAGCAATCCTGGTGCCCAATAGGCTGGAGAAACCGTGGGCTCTGAGGTCCCACGCAGCCAGCCTCCAGTCCCAGGTCAGCTTGAGATCTTGTCCCTGGAGCCCTAGGCCAAAGGCCTGACTTTGAAGGTCCTAACAAACCAGGCCTCGCTACTTACACCAAACTCAGACAGGGAAAGGAACGGTGGGAAAAGGGAAAGGAAGATGGTATAGCAGGGAGATGAGGGACAGTGTTCTTGTCCCAGGTGTGGCAGGGTGTGCAGGTGTGTGTGGGGGAGTGTTAGCAAGAGCTCCAAGGTTGCACAGGCAGGGCACTGGGTGTGCACACTCAGCACTCTAGTGGGATTGGGGTTTCCACTCTTGTTAAGACATTGGGCCTTCAAGTCCCTGGCGCGGACGTTGACCATCAAAGCGAACCTCAGAAAGGTGGGGTGCCCAGCTCTCATCCTGCTGTTTGCTACCCCTCAGCCACTTGTCCGCAGAGTGATAAGTCAGTGCTTATCACAAAAAGTAGCTGCTAGTCAGGAGTCCCGTAGAAGGTGGCGGAGATGCAGGGTAAGGGTTCCCGAGCACCCACGAGGACCCACCGCCTGGGGGCCCTCCAGGGCTCTCAGCAGCTCCCCATTCTGCAGTCTGAGAGAGGCCAACCCACCCCGAGCTCCTGCCCCACTCCAAGGTCAGCAGAAAAACCCTGTTCCACGGTGCCCACGTTTGTGGACACAAGAAGCAGGGACCAGAGAGCTAGGAAGGTCCTAGCTGCAGTTCTTGCCTTCTAGTCCTGCCCAGCCCTGAGCTGCAAATCGGGAGGCATCCTCAGCATGACCCATTGCGCCTCAGCAAGACCAGGCAGGCAAGCTGTGTGCTGGGGAAAGAGCTGGCAGAGGAGCGATTTCTGTCGCAGGCCTCGAGCGTCACCCAGTGGCGATCTCATACTTTGCAGCTACCTTCCAAAGGCTTTTCTAAAATCTGATGTGCAGCCCAGATTCCCGTGGTCCTCCGTCCTCCATCCTGGTCAGCAGGAGGCAGCCTCAGACACTCTTAGACATGGCTGCTAATGGAGCTGTGATGTGTTACTGTCAGAGAACTGACAGAATTCAGCCAGGGTCACGGCTTGAGACAAAAGCCCGCCTAAGGTCGGCTATAGAACATGAGGAAAAAACAAAACAAAACCTACAGCTTAGCACTGGCAGAAGTCAGGTGACAGTGTGAGAGCCATTGCTAATCCACAGCCCCCACATTCGTAACTGAGGGTGGGGTGCAGGGGAGAGGTGATGATCCCTTCAGTAAAGTTCTTGCCACACAAACTCATGGATGTGAGCTTGATCCCCAGAACCCGTATAAAAGGTCAGACATTGGGAAAGCGAGATGGCTCCAAGGTTAAGGGCACCTGTTTCTTTCTGAGGACCTGAGTTCAGTTCCCAACACCTGTGCCAGCTGGCTCACTGCTCCAGGGGACCCAACACCCTCTTCTGGCCTCCCCAGGCAACCAAACACATGCACATACAGACCCAAGCAGACGCATAAATCTTTAAAAGAAGGGGCGGGGGAGCAAGACGCTGCCAGGGTGGTGGTGTGCACCTTTAATCTCGGAACTCAGAAGGCTGAGGCAGGCAGATTGCTCTGAGTTCAAGGACAGCCAGAGCTACATAGTGAGAGCCTGTTTCAAAACACAAACAAAACCAGATGCGGTGTCTGGTCCCAGCGCCGTGGACGGGGAGACAGGAGGACCCCTGGGGCTCGCTGCCCAACCAGTCCAGTCCATTGGTGAGCTCCCAAGTTCAGTGCCTCAAAAAAGCAAGCGTTGAGCAATAAAGGAAGACACCCATTGCCGACTGGCTTTCACATACATGCATATCCTCCAACACACACACACACACGTGAACAAATGGTTTCATTTTAATGTGTGTGCACACCAACCATCTAGGTAAAGTGTGTCCAAGACGCAATTCGGGCCAAGAAAAAGAAGTTTAACTTCCTGGGAGAGATAATAAGCCTCATTCCCACCGTGGGCATCTTCATCACCATGAACCCTGGCTACGCTGGACGCACAGAGCTGCCGGAGAACCTGAAGGCCCTGTTCAGGTGAAAGCCCTCCCCTCCCCTGTGCAGTGTCTGGGACTAAAGAGCAAGCAGAGGAGGCGGAGGAGCCCAAGGCTAGCTCCCAAGATGGAGTAGAGGTAACAGGACAGCAGGCAGGTCCTTCAGAAGCCCTGGGACTCTCCATGTGGGGGCAGTCCCCAGCTGAGACGCTGTCAGTCGGTCAGAGCAGGGGTGAGGCCTGGAGCTTCCTAGTCTGGGTGTGAGGAGTGATGGGGAGAGGCTGGACCCCAGCTCCATGTGCCCAGGAAGTTGCCTGGCAGAGATTCGTGTCCCAGGTGAAGAGGGACAGGCGGTGGCTGACGGGGAGGAGAGACAGCTGCTCGCTTGCTCTTCTCTCAGGCCCTGTGCTATGGTGGTCCCCGACTTCGAGCTGATCTGTGAGATCATGCTGGTGGCGGAGGGCTTCCTGGAAGCCCGCCTGCTGGCCCGGAAGTTCATCACCCTGTACACCCTCTGCAAGGAGCTCCTCTCGAAGCAGGTGAGCTCTTCCCTGTTCCTGGGGCTCCTGGCCCAGCATCGGGGGACGGGGGGGGGCCACACTCCTGCCTCTGCCCTCTGTAGCCCCGAGAGCCACTCTGAGCCAGGCAGTGCCAGGTGAGCACTGTAGGAAGGCGCGTTCACGTCCCCCATTCCCACTCCCCGCAGGACCATTACGACTGGGGACTGCGGGCCATCAAGTCCGTGCTGGTGGTAGCCGGCTCCCTGAAGAGGGGGGACCCCACCCGGGCAGAGGACCAGGTGCTCATGAGGGCACTGAGGGACTTCAACATCCCCAAGATCGTGACGGATGACCTGCCGGTGTTCATGGGGCTGATCGGGGATCTCTTCCCCGCTCTGGACGTGCCCCGGAAGCGGGACCTGAACTTTGAGAAGGTAATTCTCCTGCCCCAACCCCACCTCCTCCATCTGTCCTGGGAAACTTGGCTGCAAGGGTTTCCGGGGCCACGAGCTGCTCCTGTGCTCCCCAGCCAGCCCCAGTTTTCAGAGCGGTCCTCTTCCCGAGCCACCTTCCTAACCCAGGTCATCAAGCAGAGCATCGTGGAGCTCAAGCTGCAGGCGGAGGACAGCTTCGTGCTGAAGGTGGTGCAGCTGGAGGAGCTTCTCCAAGTCCGACATTCCGTGTTCGTCATTGGGAACGCTGGCAGTGGCAAATCCCAGGCACGTCACCAGCGCCGGCCTGTCCCCTCCGCCACCCGCATCCCCAACGACCCACCCCCACTCACATTCCTGTCCCCCAGCATTGCCCAGGGCCATGGGGAGCCCTGTAGGGTGGCAGCCAACACCACTGATGCCAGTAGCACTAAGCCAAAGTGTCAGGGCGGGAGCCTGACCCCCTTACCAAAGCCCATTTCGGAAGACACATGGGCTAGGGGATAGAGTAGCTGGGTGTGGTAGCACGTGTCTTAAATCCCAGCACTTAGGAGGCAGAAGCAGGTGTATCCCTGAGTTCGGGACCAGCCTGGTCAATACAGTGAGTTCATGGCCAGCCGGGCTGCACGGTGAGAGCCTGTTTAAAGAAAACGAGTTACAAAGGGGCCTGGCAGCAAGTCATTGCTTAAAAGGCAAAAACTGTACTTGGTCTTTAAAGGAAAAAATAAGTTGCGTATGTAAACATGTAGAAATACGCAAAATTTCCTCCAGTGCTCTTAAAACCAGTTTCTCCGAGTGAAAAAAACATGAGTGGTTTGTTTTTTAGTGCATTACTTGTGTTCTAAGAGTGAAGCACACGAGTTTTGCCAGGTCCTAACATAGTCTCTGGTGCTCCCTGGGATCAGTGGGCTGACGTCAGCTCCCTCACCCAGCCTGCACCACTGTCTAGGGGACAGAGACTTGGCAGTACCTGCTTCCCACTTAACAGAAGCACCTGGGTCTGCCGAGGGGGCCGCCCCAAGCAGACTGCAGGGGTGCCAGGCCCGGGCACAGGTGCTATGGGCACTGAGCCAGTGAGTGCTCCCCACCCTTGCCAGGTCCTCAAATCCCTCAACAAGACCTACCAGAACCTGAAGAGGAAGCCAGTGGCCATCGACCTGGACCCAAAGGCTGTCACCTGTGACGAGCTGTTTGGCATCATCAACCCTGCGACCAGGGAGTGGAAGGACGGTAGGTGGGCTGGGGTTTGAGGAGTCACCTCCAGGATGATTGCTGTGCTCAGTACGGGGAGGCTCCCTGAGAATGGGTCACAGCCTGTGTGGGTCCCAGCCACTGCAGAAGGGCTGATGGAGCCGGGGCTGGGGCACTCGGGGCACAGGGAACCTGTAACCACCAGCTGGGAAGGAAGTGGGGGCTGAGACTGACTCAGAGGCCCCTCACCCTGACGCAGGGGGACCCACAGGCAGAGAACCTCTGGGTGGGCCTCTGTCCACGGGTTCTGGGATAGAAGCTTCTGGCGGAGGCTCCATCAGGTTGGCCGTAGGAGAGAACTGGAGAATGGCCCAGAGCAAATGGGGCTGAGGTGTTGCCCGTGTTAGCACTTCCTGGCTGGGCGCGAAGGGCAGGTTCCCCTCCCCACCCCTGGGAGGCAGCACCAATCAACCCCACTTTCTTTCTCTTTCCGGTTTCCCTGCCCACCTCCTGTGCACACATTTCTACATGGGCAAGCCCTGTGAGGGAGACAGCTTGGGTCAGCCCTGGCTTTGTTCCCAAGGCGTCGTCCTGCCCCATTTCATGCCATGTATCCTCCAGTGAGTGAGTGAGCGAACAAGCGAGCAAATGAATGAATCAATGAATGAATGGATGAGGTGGCTCCCAAGCATGGAGGTGACACTCGCCACAAGGCTGCTGTACCTTGGAGAGCTGAGGCAGGCAAGAGCCTCAAAAGAGGGGCCAATGGTGGAAAAGGGGTGGGAGGGTCAGAGGACACCAAGCCCAGGATCTAGCGTAGGGACCACGAAGGAGAGCAAGAGGACCACTGTCATCCTCTGAGAAGCTGAGGGTAGGGCCCAGGTCAGGCCCACTGGGCTTGAAGGAATGAAGGCCCCAGAGTGCCTGGTGTGCCGTTTAGCCCCTCAGAAGTGACTGCAAGTGTCAGTCACCAGCCTGCCTCCCTCCAGGCCTGTTCTCGACCATCATGAGGGACCTGGCCAACATCACACACGATGGTCCCAAGTGGATTGTGCTGGACGGGGACATAGATCCCATGTGGATTGAGTCCCTCAACACAGTCATGGATGACAACAAGGTACGCGTGCCCAGGGTTCCCAGCTGAGCCACCGTCACCGCCATGAGAAGGCACAGTGCAGTGTAGACGCACAGTGCTGGGGGCAGGGGGCGTTGCGGGCGGCGGGGGCGTGGCTGGACGGAGCCGGCCAAGCACCCCACACAGAAAGTCGTGAACTGCAGACAGCAGCTGCCACGAGACGTTCTCCATGGGGGACACAGATCCGTGCGCTCCTGGCCTGCCTGTTTTTCCACCTCCACATGGGCTGGAGTGAAGCTCAGGGCTCTTTCTCTGACTCGCCCATGCCCAGTCTAGAGGTGACGTTTGGGGAGCCAGGAATGGCCTCCGGGACAGTCCAGAGGCAGCCTAAGGAAATGATTCCTACTGGACAGTGGTGGTGCATGCCTTTGATTCCAGAGGATGGGAGGGTGGCAGAGCTCTGAGTTCGAGGCCAGCCTGGTCTACAGAGAGAGTTCTAGGACAGCCAGGGCTACAGAGAAATACTGTCTCAAGGAAAAACAAAACAAAAAACAGAGAGAGAATGATTTCTCCCAGAACTGGGGAGGGAAAGGGTAGGGGATCATGAGTTTAAGGCCTGCCTGGGCTGCCCTGTCTCAAAAACAGGGCTTCTCAGTTAGGTAGAAAGACACACAAAAGGATCCCAGCAGAGCAGAGGGTTTTGCTTCTGAAGAGAGCTGTGTTGGCCGGGTGTGCAGGGAGAGCTGAGAGACGCAGGTTCACGTGGCCATGTCTGCCTTCCCCCGTGGCTCATTTGGGGACTGGCCAACGGGCTTGCTTTGTCCTCCCCAGGTCCTCACCCTGGCCAGCAATGAGCGAATTCCCCTGAACCGCACCATGAGGCTGGTGTTCGAGATCAGCCACCTGAGGACAGCCACGCCGGCCACCGTCTCCAGGGCTGGCATACTCTACATCAATCCCGCCGACCTGGGATGGAACCCGTGAGTAGGGCCGGGGCTCTTCTTCCTCGCTGCGGCAGAGAAGGCAGGCGATGGGCCGTGTCACAGTGGCACACGCTTGAGTGTACCCGCCCACTCACCTAAGTGCCCATGCCATTTCTCCTCACGTTCAGCGGGCTGTAGCCGAGCTGCTTCTTTGCATCATGCTGGCTCACCTCACTGTCAGCTGAAGCAGGGGAGGGGGGTGAGACTATGAGGGGAGCTCACAGTGACACCGCAGCGTGGCAGCTGGTGAGACACGTTGGCGCCAAAGCTGGTAGTTCAGGGTGCTGGGGCGAGGAGAGGTCCAGGCTGCATGGGTGCTGCTGTCCCAGAGCACTGAAGTCAGAGCTGCCACCCGAGGGGAGAGGGAGCACCCAGGAAGCGCAGGGTCTGTGCCGGCATTCCAGACGAGGAGTGGAGCTGACAGGGAAGCCCCGGGATGGACGCGGAGTGAAGGCTGAGGACCAGGAGAAAAGACCCATTCAAGAGGCGAAGAGTGGTTCCCGCCTTGCCTGTGGGCAATGTGTGGCAATGGGGGGGGGGTAGCCTGGAGGAACAGAATATTTGATATTGAGGTGTTACTGCTTGGACATGTGGCCAGTGATTGGCAGAATA
>NW_026596131.1:13136459-13173810 GCF_907164565.1 Psammomys obesus | reverse complement strand
CTTCTCTGTCTGTTGGAGCCTGAGCATTCTACACTGGGGGAGTTGGTTTTCCAGGAAACATAATGGATCATGACTGCAGAAGTTAATGTCTCTAACAAAACTCACACTGTTTTGGGATGAAAGAAAAGCAACCATACCCAAAAGCAATTTCAGAGGAGACCTAAGGAGCAGTGGTGAGCTGCAGAGACTCTGAGGAGAAGCTGCAGGGAGTGGGGAGCAGGGAGCTGACAGGATCACTCACACCTGAGAGATGGCACAGGCTCAAGGAAGGATGCTGGCTCGGACTTGGCAGCCATCAATCACTCAAGATATCCGGACTTGGCAGCCAGGTACCCATCAATCACTCAAGATAGATCCGTGGAGCAGCGGGGCTGAAGGCAGGCGACAGGCACAGTGGAAGCCATGGAGATTAAGGGCTAGGGGGCACCGCGGCAAGAGAAGGGAAGCTTGTCAAGGTGAGACACAATCTTGGGCACAAGGATCAGGCCTGAGGTGTGCAGGTGTACACAGGGCTCTGCGGTAGAGAGAAGAGGATATGAGTTCATGCCTCAGGCCCTTGTCCTCCTTAGTGGGAAGTGAGAAGGCTGCTGAGAGGTGAGGTTCTGTGGGGAGGCAGGCAGCAGCCTGAGGCCAAGGCCCACAGGGCACTAAGGAGGATGGCCCTGGCAGGCACAGGACCTGGAGCTGGCCAGGCCCCAGGAGACTGGGAGCCACTTAGACAGGAACCTCTGGGTCATTTGCCCACCAGCCCTTGCCAGGTCGCTGGCACTGCCGTAAGGAAGCACCGTGTGCAAGGCAGCCACTAACAGCAAGCCCATCTCCGAGAGCTGAGGCCAGGAGCCTGAGGGTCCCCATGGTGGCACACTGGGCCCTTGGAGGCTAGAGGACAGGCTTGGTCCCACTTGTGCTGGCTCTTGGTGGCTCATGACCACCCATGGCTGTCTCCACACAGCCCTCGGCCAGGCACCAGGTTCAGGGTCCACTGTAACCCAGGATGAGATCTTGAGACCCATATCTTGATTACAGCCACAAGCTCCTCTCCTGTGTCAGCCCACATTCTTAGTTTCTGGGTGGCTGGGTCAGGGCTGCTCTTCTGTCCTCCGCAGCAGCTTGAGTTTTCAGGGAGAGCAGAAGGCAGGATGGGAATGGAAGCTAAGCCCAGGTAGAAGAAGAGAAAGAGAGAGAAAACCAGTGAGTCATGGGCACACGAAGAGAAGGGAGACGTCAGCTCCCATGACCAGGCTAGGATTCAGGAGGTAGGGTCATGGCGCACAGCTGTGGGAGCCAGGAGGAAGGAGCCAGAGGTGAAACTGGCAAGGGCAGGGATTGGATGCTCCTGGGGTGTCCAGAGGAATCAGAAGAGGACGAGTCCTGCTGCAGGAGAGAAGAGAGGCAGGTACAGGCACCCAGGTGGAGGAGGGGTAGTCCTCAAGCAGATGGCTCAGTCAGCCCACGGGACCTGGGCCAATGGCATGCCCCAGTTGCCTCTGGGAGTGAAGCAGGAAGTGCCTGGACCCTTAGGAAGGCTGACCTGTGTCTCCAGGTGTGTCTACCTACAGATGGAGGCCAGCACACGCTGGGCTGCACTGTGTGACATCACCAAGGCAATGAATGTCACAGTATGACACAGTGCTCAGCTCAGGCTGAGCCACCCCACTGAGGACTACCTGCGTGGGGCTCGCACCTGAGCTGCATCCTGCACAGAGATGTAGATGGCAAAGGCTTCCCTGCCACACTGGCGCACAGGCACAGGCGTTGGGGACCCCCAGCTTTGGCTTCCTGTCCTGTGTCCCCACCGCAGAGCAGGAGTGGCAGTGCCTCCAGTGCGCTCGTGGCGAGGCCCGTGGGGTCCTGGCTGTGGACTGTTGCCTCGTGGTTCCTAACACGGGCTTCTGCTTATGCCTCGGGCATCCTGGAAATGACGCACACCCTCAGCCCGCTGACCCTCAAGGGAGCCCGGCACTATTTATGCTTTTAGCGGACGCTCCTCCGGCAGTCACCGTGGACTGGTCTCCCTTAGAGAGCGGAGGACCGAGTGGCCCTCTGGCTCAGGGGTGGGTGATGTAAGCATGGCCAGATTACAGACTAGAGTCTGGGAGCCAGAGCTGTCCGGCGACTCGCCTTGGGCTGCAGCTGGCTGCGGTCCACCATGCAAGCCCAGGCAGCTGGCCGCAGCTTCCTTACCCCTCCTCCCCAGGGCCGGGGCATGAAGCTGTGCCACACAGCCTGGGGTGGTTCCCGAGGGTCACCCAGGATGTGGACCTGCACTCCTCCAATGTCAGGTTCCCTTTCAGCTGGCTGGAGCTCAGGCTCGGTCTACATATGCATGTATGTATGCACATATGTATGCTCCCAAGCACGGCTGGACACAGAGGTCCAAATGACAGTGACGGTGACGGTCCCAGCTTCCAGCTCCGCTCCTCCCTTCCATCCTTAGATGTCACCGGGCCCCCTCCCCCATCACCTCAGGGGCTCTTCTCTTCTCCTAGCCCCCAGCCCTTAGCATCAGCTTCAGCTGGGGAAGAAACTTCCCAAGCAGCAGCGAGACTGGCTCTCGGGACACAGGGCTGTGGTTCCGTGGGGAGTGCTTGCTTTATGTGTGCAGGCATGGTCCCTGGACGCCTGCAATGAGAAGTGCAGGCAGGGGGACTGGGAGTTCAAGGTCAGCCTGCATAGTTTAAAGACAACTTGAGATTCAAGAGACACTGTTGGGGATGGGGGAGAAGGGAGGGAGGGAGAGAGGGAGGATGTGGGGTGGGTCTCAAAAGATACAGTGCAAAGAAAAAAAGAACGGGAAGGAAGGAAAGAAGCAAGCAAGCACACTAGCAGGCATGGTCCAGTTGCCCTGATTTAGTTCACCCTGAAAGCTACCAATCCAGAGAAAGAACACAGACTCCCCACTGGCCCAGCCTCCTAGTCAGGCCCTGCCACACGGGAAGCTGTCTCATCCGTTTCCCTGCGACGCCCCCCCCCCCCCCCCCCCCCCCGCAGTGATGTAGCCCGGTGCCCGTCACGTGGATTGACCTGACCACAGCCACCCTCCCTCTCAGGGTGGTGAGCAGCTGGATTGAGAGGCGCAAGGTGCAGTCGGAGAAGGCCAACCTGACCATCCTCTTCGACAAGTACCTGCCCACGTGCCTGGACAAGCTGCGAGTGGGCTTCAAGAGGATCACCCCAGTGCCCGAGATCACGGTCATCCAGACCATCTTGTACCTGCTCGAGTGCCTGCTCACGGAGAAGAACGCCCCGCCCGACTCCCCCAAGGAGCTGTACGAGCTCTACTTCGTGTTTGCCTGCTTCTGGGCCTTCGGCGGAGCCATGTTCCAGGACCAGGTGACGGGCGCCCTGGGGACCTGGCCGGCCGCACCCGGGCCACCCGGCAGCTCTCTCACCTGAACCTGTCTGCCTTCCTTCTCCTTTCCTAACAGCTCGTTGATTATCGAGTGGAGTTCAGCAGGTGGTGGATCAATGAGTTTAAAACAATCAAGTTACCCTCGCAGGGGACCATTTTTGACTACTACATTGACCCCGAAACAAAGAAGTTCCTGCCTTGGACGGATAGAGTGCCCACCTTCGAGCTGGACCCGGACGTCCCGCTGCAGGTAAGCGGCCCCTGAGCCAGGCGGAGCTCAGCCCCGCCCCAGCTAAGTTAGAGCAGGACCCGCTGGGGACTTAGAACTGGCTCTGTGTTCCCTTCCCCTTCCACCACCCCCTGCTGTCCCCAGGCCTCCCTAGTGCACACCACAGAAACCATCCGCATCCGGTACTTCATGGACCTGCTCATGGAGAAGGCGTGGCCTGTGATGCTGGTGGGCAATGCGGGCACCGGCAAGTCGGTGCTCATGGGGGACAAGCTGGACAGCCTCAGCACGGATGACTACTTGGTGCAGGCCGTGCCCTTCAACTTCTACACCACCTCGGCCATGCTGCAGGGTGAGAGGGCCTGGCCCCACCCTCACGCCCACCCGCCACCTCCCCAGCAGTGGGCCTGTCCCCACGGGGGTACCCGGAGCCGCATCCTGGGCAGATGCTGCAGCGGTGGTCAGGGAGGGCCACTGAGGGTCCTGGCTGGACCAGCTGAAAGCATCTCGCAACAGTTAGGGCTGTGAACCAATTAGGGGTTTAACCAAGGCTGAAGCAGGAGGAGGCCCCGCCACCCTCCACCTCTGACTGGCGTTTTAATACCGAGCCTAAGTTGAGTGGAGGGTGATGGATCGTAGGCAAGAGTCTCTGGGACAGGCACATCCGATGATCCTGACTGCTCACCTTTGACCTCCTTCCCCTGCTGGGAGGCCCTAGGGTCCTGCCCTATCCAATAGGCGCCAGCTTGGGGCATGGGGGCGGTAGGTAAGCTTCTGTCCTCCCCAGGGGTGCTGGAGAAGCCCCTGGAAAAGAAGTCGGGAAGGAACTATGGCCCCCCAGGCACCAAGAAGCTAATCTACTTCATCGATGACATGAACATGCCTGAGGTGGACAAGTACGGCACGGTGGCCCCGCACACCCTCATCCGCCAGCACATGGACCACGGGCACTGGTGAGGGTGGGCCGAGGGGGAGGCTGGGGCTGCGCAGCCGGGGAATAGGGAAGGCAACAGGAGGCTGGGCAGGGGCTGGCATTGAGACTGTGGGGTCATAGGGCCAGCAGAAGGGTCACTCTGGGTCTGTCCTGTTGCCACCCCAGAAACATGTCAGGAACTGTGGTCAAGACCCCCCCCCCCACGAGAGGAAAGAGCCAGGTCCCCACTCTGCAGCAAGAGACTTAGGGAGCGCCCTGAGGAAAAGCCCTAGGTCCATCACAGAGCAGCCCCCGGCAGGCCAAAGATGCCCCTCTAGAGAGCTGTAGGGAGCTAAGAGCTGGACACTGTTGGGGCTGCTGAGGAGAGCAGCCTGGGCTGAGAGAAGGCCACATGCCAAGATCCTGTGGCAGGAGGGAGTGTAGCCCAAGGAGGGACAGAGGAGGAAGAAGGGAGGGGAGCATGACACAGGGGACACTGCCCTGGTGGCACACTTAGGAATAATCGGGGGTTCAGGTCACTTACTTCTTCAGGAAGCAGCCCAGGCCAGAGCTGGGAGCAGTTGAGTCAGGGAAAAGGCACTTTACGGTGCCTGACCCACAGACATGACTGGGACACCGGAAGTCGGTCTCGGGGTTCCGAGGGCCCATGGGAGGTGCTTCTCAGACAAAGCTTTGTAAAAGCAAAGCTGGAGGCTGAAAAGCTGCTGCCCCCGTGGTTAATGTTGGAGTTGTGGGATTTTGTTCAACCAGAGCGTAGGCTACCACAGTAGTTAAGAGGCAGGAAATCCTGACCAGTGCTCAGGTGATGGAGGAGTCGCTGGAGAATACCAGCACCCCCAAGCAGCAGCAGCCACCGGGAGAAAAAGTGGGAAACTCGCACAAATAAACAGTGAGAGCCTGGAGGCGTGGCTCGCTGGGGGCGTGGCTCGCTGGGGGGCGCGGCTCGATGGGTACCTGGCTTGCCTCATAGGCAAGAGACCCTGGGCTCAGTCTCCAGCACTGTGAAAACCAGGCCTAGAAGTGTACGCCTGTAATTCCAGCACTTGGCAGGTGGATCACGAGTTTGGGGTCAGCCTTGGCTACGTGGGGAGTCAGAGGGCAGGAAGCAGTTTTGGCTTGCCTCACTGCAGGCACCCTTGCAGGTACGCTTGCCTGCACTGGCTTCTGCGTCCTTGTCGCGATGCTGCGTGAAGGCGGGAGTGCCAGGCGGCTATCCGGTCCGACAGGGCTAACCAACCTCCCCTGGAGAGCTGGCCGGGAACTCACAGCTCTGCTCAGAGGCGCTTCCGCCTCCCATCAAAGCACAGCACACGGCTGGCTCTCACAAACCACCCTGCTGCCCTGCTCTGCTTGTCTTCCTTAGGAGCATGACAGGGCGATTAGGGAGGGGGCTTCTCTGGGCCTGTGGTGGGGCGCTCACACTGCCCCCCACATACACACACAGGTACGACAGGCAGAAGCTGACGCTGAAGGACGTGCACAACTGTCAGTACGTGGCTTGCATGAACCCCACTTCCGGCTCCTTCACCATTGACCCCAGGCTACAGGTAAGCGGAGCTCAGTCACTCCCGTCAGCCGCCCCAGGCCTTGGCGGCTCTGGCCCTGGTTCCAGGTGATAGAGCTTGGGCTGACACGATGCAGAACTCCCCCCCCCTCCCCCAGCCTTTCGGTGTCAGGACACTGAGGGGAGCAGGAAGGGTGAGAGGCCACACGCCTTCCTCGTGACCCCGGAAGGCTGCCAGATGTGCCAGGTGTGCTGGTGCACACCTGTAATCCCAGCCCTCGGGACTCGGAAGCAGGAGGATCAGGGCTGCATGGGCCACAATGCAGGCTCCATCTCAGAGCATGGAAAGTCTGGGGGTTGTAGCTTCAAAGCATGCTTGTCTAGCGTGCCCAGGCCCCAGGGTTCATCTCCAGAGATGCCCAGCTACACCTGAATCTCAGGCAATCCACGATACCTTTCTAATATAAGCTTTTCTCATATGACACTGGAGACAAACTTAAACTCCAGGATGTATTGTGGGGTACCTGGGGTCCAGATTTACATCTGCCACCATGCCTGGGCTGACCTCACCAATCACAAAAACCACACAGACCTGGCACTCCATGTCATGCTATGCCTCTGAGAATATCTTTTCAGGACAGTAGGCATGGCTGCTTCACACGGAATGTGTGTTTCCAGTGATTTCCAGTGCATCCTGGCTATGACCCCCCCCCCCCAAAAAAAAAAAAAAAAAAAAAAAAACACTAGTTAGTGGTGATAGGGTCTGCTCTCCCAAGAGGGTTAGCTGGGGCCACGGCTTGTAACCCAGCAGCCTGACAGAGGCCTGTGACTGCCTGCAGCGTCACTTCTGCGTGTTTGCGGTGAGCTTCCCTGGCCAGGAGGCCCTCATCACCATCTACAACACGATCCTGGCACAGCACCTGTCATACCGGTCAGTCCCCTTGGTGGTCCAGCGGCTAAGCAACCAGCTGGTGACTGCAGCCCTGGGTAAGCCCGCCGCTTTACGGGCTGACAGGGGCCCTCCTCTTTCCCCTGGTAAATAGTTTATCTATTCTTTGGAATATATATATATATATATATATATATATATATATATATATATATATTTTTTTTTTTTTTTTTTTTTTTTTTTAAATGGTGCTGTGTTGCTTGCAGCTCTGAGGATCATGAGATCCAGTTGCCTGGGGGAGGGGAGGGAATGGAGGGGTGATTTTCCATAGACGTGAGTGCCCGCCCTTCTCAGAGAGCAGTGCAGATTTCTTGGTTAAATTGTCACCGTTTCATAGTCCATTTGCTTTGGGAACTATAAGCCCTGCACTTCCTGAGGCCATTAGAGTCCATAAGAATCGATGTGTCTTTCTCCGGTAACAGCCTTGCACCAGAAAATTGCAACGACGTTCCTTCCCACGGCCATTAAGTTTCATTACATCTTCAACCTCAGGGACCTCTCCAATATTTTCCAGGTACCACTGTCCATCTTTCTGTCACACTGCCCATGGCTCAGTCCCTGGCCCATGGAGGTTGGGGAGGAAAGAAAAGAAAAAAATGAGTGCGGGTTGCTGATGGTGGTGAAGGTGGTGGCGGTGACGGTGAAGGTGGTGATGGTGACGGTAAGGGTGGTGACGGCAGTAGTGATCTCGGTCATGCTGAAGATGATGAACGCGACAATGGCCATCACAGTCCCTCTTGTTTAAGGACTGCTCAGGCTGAACCAGGCATTATGTTTAGCAAGTCATACACCCATCACCGCCTCCCCTACCGCCCGTAAACTTAGAGCTCACGCCCTCCACCTAACGTGGGAAATCCAAAGCTCAGGGTTAAATCTGTGCTGGTCCCTTCCCACTCAGACTGTCTGCGGCTCAGATGCCCTCAGAGGCCTCCGCACACCCCGTCATGCCACTGTCCCGTGGCGGCACTCAGAAAAAGGGTAGCATTTCCTCACTCTCTTCCCATCACCCCGAGGGATACAAGCTCCACACAAACAGGGTCTCTCCCACCGCCACAGCAGCCCCAGGGTCAGAGGGTGCCTCACAGAAGGCAGCCTCTGTGCTCACACTCCTAAGGCAGAGTGGCTTAGCCTGCACCACGCCCTCCCCCCGGCTGGACTCACGCCTGCCCTCATCACCTTGAATGCACCCAGCCACAACTCCCCTCCCTGTCCCCATCAGAAAACAAATGAACCCCTAACCCTGCCCTGGGAGGAAGCTCCCACCTCCGGCCTCTGAGAGCCACAGCGACCCGCTGCTGGCCGCAGGCAGACGTGGCTCAGTAGCCTAAGGGAGGGCCCCCTGGGGAACCCGCACAGGCAGAGCTGCCGACACGCACTGTGTGTCCCTGGCAGGGCATCCTGTTCTCCACGCTAGAGATTCTGAAAAGTCCCCTGGACCTAGTCCGCCTGTGGCTGCATGAGGCTGAGAGGGTGTACGGGGATAAGATGGTTGACGAGAAAGACAAGGACACGCTGCGCAGGGTCACCATGGCGTCCACCAAGAAGTTCTTTGACGTATGTGAAGCCATCAGGTCCCCCTTCCGTGCCGTCAGAGGCAGTTAGGGCCAAGGGGCAGTTAGATGCCCCCAGCCTCCAGGAAGGCCCTTTGTTGGAGATGGAGAGACTCCGTATAATGACTCCAACACATGGCAGGGGATTCAGTGAGATTAAAAAAAAAAAAAAAAAAAAATTGAGGAAGTGCACGCCCGCCCTCCAGCTGGAGCGGACACCGCTGCCTCAGTCCTGTCCCCAGCCAGACAATCCCCTACACTTTCCCACCATCTGTTCATCCCCCATCGTGGGCCACCCTGTGGGGAGGGGGGGAGTCCAGTGGTGTCAAGGGGCTGACACCGCCATGGTTTGGGTCCTTGGAGACACGCCCGGCCTCCTCCAGGCCTCCTGGGACCACCCCGGTAGGTGTGCTGGGCACTGGTGGGCACCACCTGTCCGAGGTGGCAGAGAAGCAGAGCGTCTTGTCTCGGCCCCAGGATCTAGGGGAGGAGAACTTGTTCGCCAGACCCAACATCTTCTGCCACTTTACCCAAGGGATCGGTGACCCCAAATACATCCCTGTCACGGACGTGGCTCACCTGAACAAGCTTCTCATGGATGTCCTGGACAGTTACAACGAAGTCAATGCAGTCATGAACCTGGTGAGTGAGCAGCACTTGGCAGTAGCTGCCCTTCCTGAGGCACCGCGCCACGGCATCCCTCATCCAGAGACCTTCCTCGGCCCCTGGTGGGCGCCCAGACCTGCTGTGCCGTTTCCACCACACGCATCCGCCATTAGCGTAATTTACAAGCACAGCCACACGGCTCAACAGGGGACGAGGGCCCCTTTCTCCACGGGGTTGGCCCGTGCAGGCGCTCCCTCTGAGCACGCGTGAGGGGTCACGTGATCTTGGTGAGCTCGACCCCATGACCCCGGCAAGGGCCTGTGCTCTTGGAAAGGGTAAAGGTGGTTGAGCACGGCCCTTCTGACCTCTGCAGGTGCTGTTTGAGGACGCAGTAGCCCACATCTGCAAAATCAACCGTATCCTGGAGTCTCCTCGGGGAAATGCCCTGTTGGTGGGCGTGGGCGGCAGCGGGAAGCAGAGCCTGTCACGCCTAGCAGCCTACATCAGCTCCCTGGATGTTTTCCAGATCACCCTCAAGAAAGGCTATGGGGTTCCAGACCTCAAGGTGAGGGGCCCCCAAGAGAGGCGAGTACAAAGGCCCACCGCGCCCCTCCCCGAAGTGAGGGCAACCAGGAAAGAAAGCAGATGCCACCAGCGTCCTCAAAAACAAACAAAAACTGCCAGCGCATGGGGTAGCTGGCATGAGAGCTCCTGTGCAAGGGACCCCCGCATCGGAGGGCAGAGGGGAGACTGGGTCGGAAGGGTAGAGGGTGAGATTCCTTCCTTGATCGCTGGGTGTCCTCAGCTGCCCCCAGTTCTGCGGGTTAGAGAGTTCTGAGCCGCCACTAGGCGTCTTGCTGCATGGCAGGCCCTGAGGAAGACTCCTCCTTCATTGACTGAGCTCACATTAGTGAAGGAGGTCTGCCCCAGGCGTGCTGCTCGGCCTTGGCCTTGCGATTGATCTCTCCTTCCCGAAAGCCAGTCTCACAGGAGGGCGTGTGTCAGTCAAACAGTATTAAGCTGGGTGGAGTTATCGGAGTGCAGGGGGAGAGACCTGGGATTGGTCAGAGCCCAACCATATCGATGTTCATGCCGGAGCAGCCCCAGCAGGGCTTGGGCAATGCCAGACCAGCTCCCACAGCAAGCTCAGCAGCCCTTAGCCTGGTTGCACAGGATGGGGGGGGGGGGGGGGAGTGCAGGTGAGGCTCTGAAGGGGACAGGAGACTCTGGTGGGGACTTCGGGCATTAGGAGTATAGGCCAGGAGCCACTACCTAGGGACCTAGGCTGCTGGCTGCTGGCCTGTACTTTCTGCTGGCTTTCGTTTTGCATGTGAAAGGACCAGCCAACTCTGGCTTCAAATCCTAGTATGGAGAACCAGCGCCTCCCACAGGGGGCTTTCTGCACCACACCCTCACACAAGCGTTTGTCTTTAGTGATGTCAACGCCTCAGCTCAAGTGCTGTTTGGACCCCCCCACCCCACCCTCAGGAGTCTCGTGTTTCCGAAGGTTTCGTCCCATCTGTCAGCTCACGAGCATTCTGTCTCTGCGGGGAACTTGATCCCCGAGTCTGCCTTAGAGCTGATAACGGGTGGACACCAGCCATGGCAGCCCTGTACCAGTGGTCCACACCTGGGGTAGGCTAGCTTCCTCCATCTGCACACCGAGAGCCACGAGTGGAAAAAAAGCTGGGGAACAGACCCCACATCATGTGAAGGGAGCAGGCTCATGAGCTGTTCAGTGTCTTACAGTGGTGGTATGGTGCCGAGGCGGCCTGGTGCATCTGTGATGCTGTACCACAGTTCTTCAAAGGGAGTCCTAGATAGGGGACACCCGCCAGAGGCTGGAGACAGGTGAAGAGGAGATTCAGGAGTCCCAAGGAAGATGTGTGAGCAGAGGGAGGGGCAGGCCTGCCGTACCCTAGAACAAAGGAGAGTCATGCAAGACAGACTGATGGACCTGTGGGGAAGCTGCGGCAGGGGCAGGCACACAGGAGGGGTCCTGTAAGCGTGGCCCACATGGGGTCTGTGAGTGCCACAGAGGGTGAGAGGCAGGTGGGGGACTGGGGGGTAGTAACAATGCCCCAGAGGAAGGGACGGATGCCAGGGTGGCCCACCTTGCAGGAGAAGATACTGGACAGAACCAGTCAACAGAAGATGCTTTAGGTAGCTCCCCATAAGGTCAGAGCTGCAGAGGTTCTGGGCAGGCCCCAGTGGGGGCGGGTGTCCCTGTGGTCTCTAATGTAGCGGGTTCTCCAGGGGCACCTGGGAGACAATTCTCCAGAGGATGCAAGCAAGCTGCCCAGCAGCGACCCCAGGCACCTGTGGCCCAACAGCTTTTCCAGAATCTACCATTTTGGCCATGGCACTGAGTGGACAGGACCCTTGCTTTCTCCGGATGCCCAGATTCAAAGCTTCATTCTTGGCAGTCCAGCCTGCGGACTGTGGGGTCAGGATCAGGCCCTGGAACCCGAGTGCAGGTTAGTTTTGTTTGGCTGGCTCCTCATCCTGCACATGGACCTTGCTGGCTGACGAGGTGTGTCTTCTGGAAAGGGCTGCCCTCCCTGCCTCTCGGGGTGAGTGCTGGATTCAGATGCTAGACACCCAGTGCGGGCTGTCCTGAAAGATCACGCGTCCTCGATCCCACCTCGCTGGCTGTCACGGCAGGCCCTCACCCTCGGGCTGTTCCCGAGGCTTTTAAAAAATTGGAGCTTTTTTTTTTTTTCTCCCTTTCAAACAAAAAAATTAGCTTGCCAAAAATATGAAGTTTGACACCAATCAACCCTTAAAGAGGAACCTCTAAACTGAGAGATTTCAGAGACAGGGGCTCCTGTGCAATAGGTGAGCTAGCTACTCGGGGCCCTTCATGAACATCTGTTCGTGAAGAAGAAACTAGGCCCAGCATGGTGGCATTTACCGGTCATCCTGACGATTAGGAGGCAAGACAGATGGAAGGCTTGGGTGTTCTAAGTTGCAGTGAGACCCAATTTAAAACAAACAACAGAAGAAGCCCACTGCTTGGAGTGGAGTACGTACTGACATGTACAGCGGAAGGCCTCTGATTCCATCCCAGGCCCTACAAATGAGGAGAGGAGGACGTGCTGGCTCATTTATTAATATGGCACAAGCCATGTCGCTTTGGAAGAGGGAAGCTTCGTCGAGAAGATGCCCTGTCAAGGTTGGGCTGTGATGCATGTTCTTGACTGATGATTGATGCAGGGAGGCCTGGCTCACTGGGCCTGTGTCTCCCTGCAATGGTGGTTCTGGTGCTCTAGGGAAGCAGGCTGAGCTCAGGCTACTGTTGAGGTGCATGCCTTTAATCCCAGCACTTGGGAAACAGGCAGGCAGTTGACTGTGAGTTCAAGGCCAGCCTGGTCTACATAACATAGTTCTAGGGCAGCCAAAGCTACATAGTGAGACCCTGTCTCACAAGAAAGAAGGGGGGAGAGGGTGGTGCTGAGCAAACCACAAGGAGCAATCCAGTGAGCAGCATCCTTCCATGGCTTTTGCTTCAGTTCCTGCCCTTAATTCCTGTTTCCATAGCTTCCTTTGAGAGCTGTAAGCTGGAATAAACCCTTTCTTACCTTTTTCTTTTTAACAACCTCTGTCCTCAAACTCACAGAGATCCGCCTGCCTCTGCCTCCCAAGAGCTGGGATCAAAGGCGTGCGCCAAATTGCTTTCAGTCATGGTGTTTGATCATAGCAATAGAAACCTTAACTAACATGGAAATCGGTTCCAGGCCGTGGGTTTATCTCTGTGACAGACGTGTGTGTCATTTGGGAGAGGATCATGGTGGCATTTGAACTTTGGGCTAGAGAAGCCATGGAGCGCTCAGAGCTCAGCGGGCTGGTCTGTGGATCTTGGAAGGGTAAGCATGCTGAGATGGTAAAAGGCCTCGCTTGTGACACTTGAGAGAAGAATTTGAGATTCCCTTAAAGACTTTACCAGCTTTTTGTGGGTGATGCTGTGAACTAGGAGTCTGTCAGCTGGCAGTGAAGAGTAGCTGTAATTAGCAGGAGACCAGAAGCACTGGGGTAAAGACTGTGGGGACATTCGATGCTGAGGCTGGAGGAGAAGCCAGAATTAGGAAGAGCCTGGAATTGTCAACATGAAGTCTTCTGGAGTAACTCCTCACACACACGCGCGCGCACACACACACACACACACACACACTGGTTCAGAGGGTGCTGCGGCTGCATCTCAATGCTGCCAGCCAAACTTGGTTGCTGTGGAAGAGCCGCCTTCGTGCTGCTGATTTTGAAGGCAGGAAGGGGTCGTGGGGAGCAGCTGAGGCTCGGCATGGTATGGCAGGGCTGGAGCCCCCGGAGAGGCCACTGCCGCAGGCACACTTACTTCTTGACCTCTCCCAAGAAGTCGGAAGGAGAAGGCCATGGTCAGGCCGCTCAGAGGACTGATCACTCCTCCCGGGATCAGGCCCTAGAGCCTGAGTGCAAACTGGTTTTATTTGGCTGGTCCTGCAATTCTGCACGTGGACCTTGTTGGCCAACCATCTGTCTCCAGAAGCCTCCTGGTCCCTTACAGACTTAGCCGGAGGCTGAGGTGTACAGCGGCATCCCCAGAACTTGCCAGGTGGAGGTGGGAGGAGAATCAGCAGTTCAAGTTTAGCCTTAGCTATGCCAAGCCTTACCAAGCTCACAGCCAGCCTGGGCTGCATGATGCTCTGTGTCAAAACCAACATGGCAGGCGAGGCGGCTCTGCACTCCTAAATTCAATTCCAGGGCCCCACATGGTAGAAGGAGAAAAGTGATTCTCACAAGTTGTCCTCTGACATCCACACAAGTGCTGTGGCAAATACATATTTAAAAATGCAATAGAATGGCAGCAATAACAACAGAAAGCCTTAAAGTTGAAACTTCCCCGGCTCCCCTTCCTCAGCCCTGGCCACTGCCCTTCTCCCTTTCCTTCTCTGCGAATGTGACAGCTCTTGGGACCTCATGCAAGCGGACTCTCTCTCTGCTTGTTGGAATCATGGTGCCTTCGGGTTTGTGTCCATCCTTCCCGGGGCTGGATAACCTCCCCTCCGGCACAGGTAGCCGCTGATGGCCGCCCTCGAGATCTCCGGGCCTCGTCTACAGACCTGTGTGCTCCCGGGAAGTTGGCCCAGGCATGTGCTTGCTAAGTGAGTATGGTGAGGGCACCCCAGAGGAGGGCACTCACTCCGTGGTCCTCACCCAATCCAGCTCGACCTGGCTACCCAGTACATCAAGGCCGCGGTGAAGAACGTGCCCTCGGTGTTCCTGATGACGGACTCCCAGGTGGCCGAGGAGCAGTTCCTGGTGCTGATCAATGACCTGCTGGCCTCTGGGGAGATCCCAGGGCTGTTTGGGGACGACGACCTGGAAAATATCATCTCCTCCATGCGGCCACAGGTGAAGTCCCTCGGCATGAATGACACCCGAGAGGCCTGCTGGAAGTTCTTCATTGACAAAGTGCGCAAGCAGCTCAAGGTAGGTGGGGCCCACCGAGCGAAGGGCAGGGCTCGGGGCTCTTCCCCCTCTTGCCTGGATCTTTCTCTACAGAGCTGGGACTGTTTCTTCCCAGGAGGAAAGAGTGGTGGTGATGGGGAGCAGCTGAGGAGCTGGGACCTGGGGTCATTTCAAATGGCTGATGGGAGTATCCTGGAGCTAGAGGAAACTGTACAGATGTGTACATCAAGTGTAAATAGATTGAATACCTTGAGGCACCAGAGAGAGCAATTGAGAGTGCTGGCTGTTCTTCCAGAGGACACGAGTTCCATTCCCAGCACCCACATCAGGTAGCTCACAACCACCCATAACTCCAGGGCACGTTCCAAACCTTTCTTCTGGCTCCAGAGGCACCTGCATGCATATATTCTCTCTCTCCTCTCTCTTCTTTCTTTCCTCTCCCTCCTTCTCCCTCTCTGTCCCCCCTCTCTCATGTCTCTCTCCTTCCCTCTCTCCTGTCTCTCTCTCTCCCTCTCTTCTCTCCTTTCCTCCCCTCTCCTCTCCTCTCCTCTCCTGTCTCTCTCTCTCCCTCTCTCCTCTCCTGTCTCTCTCTCTCCCTCTCTCCTCTCCTCTCCTCTCTCTCCCCTCCTTCTCTCTTTCCCTTTCCCTCTCTCTCCCCTCCCTCTCTTATCTCTCTTTTCCTCCTCGCCTCTCTCTCTCTCTCCCCCTCCCTCCCTCCTCTCCCCTCTCTCCCCCTCCCTCCTCTTCCCCCCACTCTCATAAATAGTAATTTCTAAAAACTGACAAGCACTTCTTCAGGGGTGGAAAGCTGGCTAGGGCAGCTAAAAGCACTTGCCACATGAGCCTAACGACCCAAGTTCAATTCTCAGAACCAACAAGAAGGTGGAAGGAAAGGCCCTGCTCCGCAAAGTTGCCCTCTGATATCTACACACATCACACACACACACACACACACACAATCATACACAATCATACATAAAACTTTTAGAGCAGGAAAGCAGCTCCTGACCCTGAGCATTGCCTTGTAGGAAAGCTAAGCTCCTGAACACAGGGTTCAGCTGGAGTGAGCCAGCCCCGCTGCTATGCTGAGCATCAGTGCCCGAATGTTCCCCAGCAAGACAGTGTCCCCTCTGTGTCCCTCTGGCTCTCACAGTCTTGGCAATGGATGGTGCCTGTGGGACTTGAGCTCCTGATGGCTGCAGCGCACTCCCACAGCCCGTCAAGGCCCTAGCCACCAAGGGCTGCCAATGCTGGTCATCTCTAGAGAGATGGGGAGGTCAAGCCATTGGGGTGACCCACACAGCAGCCCAGCCCATCCAACCAAACACTGTGCCCCTGAAAGAAAGGGCCAGAAAGTGAGCAAAGGGAAGGCTGAGACCACGAGAGGCTATGTCCCTGTCCATCAGAAGAGCCCTGGACATTTCCCCACAGCTCTCTCAGGCTGGTTCCCGGGGAGGCCCAGGAAGCCAGTGCCCTGTATGGAAACTGGCCTTCTGGGCCTGAAGGAGATGTTCCATGTCCAGCTGAACTCAAAAGAAATCACAGTTTCCTGGTTGTTAAGTCTCAGTCTGCCCAGGGCAGGACCCATTCCCACCCCTTTCTCACCCAGCCAGGTGTGGGCTATCCTGCACCTCACAGCAGTAGTTAGAGCTATGGAGCTGAGTACTGGCTCACTGAAGGACCCAGCCATGCCTCATACCGCTCTGAAGAGGTGCCCCGTGGACACTGGGGCCCAGAGAGCACTGTGCTAGGAGCCATCTGCCAAAATGGCAGGTCTAACCTCAGCGCGCACGCACACACACACATACACACAGACATTGGTTTCTCCTATATGCAGGTGATTCTGTGTTTCTCCCCCGTGGGCTCTGTCCTGCGTGTGCGAGCCCGGAAGTTCCCTGCTGTGGTCAACTGCACAAGCATCAACTGGTTTCATGAGTGGCCAGAAGATGCCCTGGTGTCCGTCAGTGCTCGCTTCCTGGAGGAGACAGGGGGCATCGAGGTGAGGCAGAGCACACCCCGATCTGGGCTTCATTCAGTCCCTGACACAGGTGTGCTTCCTTGCCAGGCCTCTGGCATAGGTGGCCATGTTTGCAAATCAACCAAGATTGAAACAGAGGTGCCTGGACCATCTGTGGGGCAGAGGCTCCAAGGGCTCATCCTCAGGGAGGAAAGCAGAGAGTCACCGAGCCCAGGGAACCAGCTTAGGAAACGCCCCACAGTGCCTGTGGGTGTGGCTGACATAGGGAAGCGTGTTCTCTTGTGAGATGGAGGCAGGAGGTTCAGGAGTTCAAGACCCAGCCTCAGCTAGGCAGCGAGTCTGAGCCCAGGCTGGGCTACATGAGAAGGTGGACCCCCAAACCCCAGCTCTGCACTTTCCCTGTATGCAAACATGTGAAGGCATGGGCATCTGTGCACATGTGTGTCAAAGGAAAGGCTCTGCTGGGTCCCAGGCGCTGGGATGAAGCCGTGGGGAGGTGACACCCAGCTCAGTGGCACTGCTCTCCTGCGTCTCTTTTCAGTTCCTTCTCTCTCCTTAAAAAGAAATCATCCACTCTGTGGGTGCGTGCACGCGCATGTGCGCTTATCTGCATTTGGGGGATGGCACACACCACTGTGCAGGGGTGGGGTCAGAGGGAGCTTGAGGGTGAGCCCGAAGGGACTGAATTCAGCTCTTCAGGCTTGCTAGCAACCAGCTTTACCCACTGAGCCCTCTTGAAAACGCTCTTTTTGTGTGTGCACTTGTATGTGGGGGAGGCATGGGTGTGTGCATGCGTGTGTCGGTGTGCGTGCGTCCGTGCGTGCACTTCTGCGCTTGTAAGCCAGGGGACTACCTTGGGCACCATCTTCAGGAGCACAGTCCACTTCCTTTGGGAAAAGGTCTCTCACTACCCTGGAACTTGGTGATTATGTAGAGGCTGGCTGGACAGTGAGCCCCCAGGATATTCCTGCCCCCATCCCCACCCACCTCGTCCCTGGGATCATAAGTGAGTGCCGCCACACCGGGCACTTGTGACATGGGTTCTGAGCTGGAACTCGACTCGTGTCCGAAATGAGCCACCTCCTCAGCCCCTCTCCTGCATCTCTTGATGACCGAGGCAGGGCAGGCCTTGGTTCCGCTCGTCGAGGCCCTGAGTGAGTCTCCTGGGCCCTCCGTAGTGAGCTGGGCCCCCAGGAGGAGTGGGTGTGTTATGGGGGCCCAGAGACGCCCCGCCCCGCCCATCTTGTGTCTCCTGGCTTGCAGCCTGAGGTGAAGACCTCCATCAGCCTCTTCATGGCGTATGTGCACACCACCGTGAATGAGATGTCCAAGGTATACCTGACGACCGAGAGGCGCTACAACTACACCACGCCCAAGACCTTTCTGGAGCAGATCAAACTCTATCAGAACCTGCTGGCCAAGAAGAGGCTGGAGCTGGTGGCCAAGATTGAGCGGCTGGAGAACGGCCTCATGAAGCTGCAGAGCACAGCCTCTCAGGTAGGAGCGTTGGCACCTGGGCCGCTGCTGTAGAACCTTCTCGCCGTAGCAGGGCTGGGGCGGGGGTCAGTCACACCCGGGGACAGTCACATGCGGGCCTGACTCCAGCCTTTGCGGACCGGAGAATGGATGAGCAACCAAAGCAACTTTGCTGACATCAGCATTACAGTGGACTCTTGCTCCTGTGATGATGTCATGCCTTGTGTCCAGGAAGGCCCACTTCTCAAGTCCAAGGCCGCCCATGAAAATGCAGCCATTCTTCCCAGCCTCCTCCTCCCTACATAAGTTGGGCCAAGATGGGCCTCTCAGCAGTCCCGGGGGTCCTGGAGCCCCAGTACCAGCGTCTCTCCCATTCTTCCACCCCCTGCAGGACCTCAAACACCCCACCCCACCCCCACCCCAAGGCCTTCAACAACTCTTAACTGACAATTCTTATTAAGGGGGTCCTGTCCGGCCTGGGACTCCCTATGTAGATCAGGCTAGCCTGGAACTCTTGGTAGTCTCCCAATCACCTGGATCACAGATTTGTGCAAATGCCTCCCCCAATACCGCCAAGTTCAGCTGACATTTTTTTATGTGGTCACCTTGACTGCAGCACCCCAGGGTAGGGTCTTACATAGGTACCTTCATGCATACGCTAGTTGCTCAATATAAGATTTCCTTTGATATATTAAAAAAGACTCCAGAAAGAGGCCCTGGGAGCGGGGAGCCAGCCACTCCCGGCAAGCAGCACATGCCATCCTCAGAAGGCATGCGAGGTCTCCTGGCTGCCCCCCACCAGGTGGATGACCTGAAAGCCAAGCTGGCGGTCCAGGAGATCGAGCTTAAACAGAAGAATGAGAACGCGGACAAGCTGATCCAGGTGGTGGGTGTGGAGACCGAGAAGGTCAGCAAGGAGAAGGCCATTGCGGATGAGGAGGAGATCAAGGTCGAGGTCATCAATAAGGTGGGTCTTGAGGGCCTCCCTGAGGGGCCGGGTGCCACCGAAGGCAAGGTTTGCACAAGGACAAACCTCCCGACCCAAGCAACCCCGGGAGAGCAGGCCCAGCCCAAGTTCAGGCTGGATTCTAGGAGGGGTCTGCTTAGAGAATGCCCACAGGCAGCCAAGCTCCTCACAGAGAGTCCCCCGACCCCAGGAGCTGGCTAGGCCCAATCTGGCCTGGCCCTGCACAGGGCACTACCTCACCCGCTTCGCCATCATCTTTGGCGTGCTGTTATTTGTGTTGTTCTGGTTTGGAGCATCGAGCCTAGGACCCCACGATGTTAACCATGGAGTCAGTCCTGGGAGCTAGTGTGGACAGAGGGACCCGGTGCCAGCTGAGCACTCCGAGTCCCTCGGCATGGCGTGTGGTTGGTCACATTTGAGAGCAAGAGTTGAGGGCCAAGGAGACAAGGCGAAAGAGTCCAGTCTCATGAGTGAGCACACACACAGACACACCAGTGACTGGAGCATCCGACAAAGACAGTGGTCCCCGGTATCTGGTGACGGAACTCAGAGGCACTGGGCCTTGGCTGTAGCAAGGAGGAGAATTAACCTCATGCTCCCCATCCCCCTGCCTGCCCTAGTTGGGTGTATGGATGGACAGACGGACGGATGAATATGTGCATGAATGTTTGCACAGGCCTCCGCTGAGCTTTTCCTGCTGGTCCCCCTTCTAGAATGTCACTGAGAAACAGAAAGCCTGCGAAACAGACTTGGCGAAGGCCGAGCCAGCCCTGTTGGCCGCCCAAGAGGCCCTGGATACTCTGAACAAGGTGACCCACGGAGCGGGAAGGAAAGGGGCTGGGGTGGCCAGGCCAAGTCAGTGGTGACCCTCCCAGTCTGGTCTCCACAGAACAACCTGACAGAGCTGAAGTCCTTTGGTTCCCCGCCGGACGCCGTGGTCAATGTCACAGCCGCTGTCATGATCCTGACAGCACCCGGGGGCAAGATCCCCAAGGACAAGAGCTGGAAGGCGGCAAAGATCATGATGGGCAAGGTGGACACGTTCCTGGACTCGCTGAAGAGGTTCGACAAGGAACACATCCCAGAGGCCTGCCTGAAGGCCTTCAAGTAAGCAGCAGGGCAGGGCCAGCCTCACTTCCGGCCGGAGCTGCGGTGGTAAGGTCTGGAAGAGGGCGGCTTCTGTCCGGAGAGCCTGCCACCTCTGTCTCCCGCCTTCAGGCAGGGAGCTGGGGCGGGTAGGAAGCCCTGCAACTGTGCATTTAAACCACAGCTTCTCCCACAAACAGCCGGCAGGCTGGGGGTGGGGGGAGAGGGGCCGGGAACACAACACAGCCAGCCAAGGGCCACAGGACCGGGGAGAGGCCAGCCCTGCCCAGAGGCCTGTCCCTGCCAGAGCAGCTGGCCTCACACACACCCACACACACACACACACACACAGACCACACACGAACCCGGGGGGTATAAGCACCTGTTCTTGTCATGCACACAGGCGCGTGTGCTCAGCATACCTTGACTACTCACCGGGTGTTGGGCCTTTCCAGGGGACAGCGTTGGAACTTGGAAGGTGTCTTCGGGACCCCGCTGACATTTACCAGGCGCTCCCATTTTTGTGAATGCTCCCGGCCATGTGTCCTTCAAACCCTCTGGTGCCACTTGTGGTGCCACTTGTCTCAGGCTAGAAAAGAAGGCCACAACTGTGACCTCAGTATCTCCAGCCCCTGTTTGTGAAGGAGACGGCTCTGATGCTAAAACTATTTGGCCAATATGGAATTATTTGAGGCGCAAAAAGTGTGTGCTGCAGGCGCTGGTGAGATGGCTCAGCAGGGAAAGGCGCTTGCCGCAGAGCCTGACAGCCTGGGTTCATGCTCCAGGACTCATGTGGTAGGGAGGGAGGAGAGAAATGACTCCCACATCTCTGTCCTCCACACCATGGGCACGTGCACAAAAACCTGCACATATGCACAAAAAAAAATATAATGACATTTTTTAAAGATTTATTATTTATGCAGTATAAATAATACACCCTACACGTGTGCCTGAAGGCCAGAAGAGGGCACCAGATCTCACTGTGGATGGTTTGAGCCACCATGTGGTTGCTGGGAGTTGAACTCGAGACCTGCAGAAGAGCAGCCAGTGCTCTTAACCTCTGAGCCAGCTCTCCAGCTCCTAATAGCATTTTTAGGCTGGGCATAGTAGTACACACCTTTAATCCCAGAGGTAGGCAGCTCTGAGCCCGAGGCCAGCCTGGTCTACAGAGATGGTTCCAGGACAGCCAGGACTACACAGAGAAACCCTGCCTCAGCACACACACACCACAGAGACTGAAAAGAAAGAAGAGATGTCAGTATTTCCCGCTGCTGTAAACATGGCTAGGGTGGCCTGAGATGCAGAGCCAGCCACAGGCAGCGGGAACCAGGGCCTGCGTTCTGGCCTAGCCCGGCTCAGCACCCGAGGTTTCCTTCCAGGCCGTACCAGGGCAACCCCACCTTTGACCCCGAGTTCATCCGCTCCAAGTCCACGGCCGCCGCGGGCCTGTGCTCCTGGTGCATCAACATCGTGCGCTTCTATGAGGTCTACTGTGACGTGGCCCCCAAGAGGCAGGCCCTGGAGGAGGCCAATGCTGAGCTGGCTGAGGCGCAGGACAAACTGACCCGGATCAAAAACAAGATTGCCGTAAGTGCTCACCAGCCCGAGGCCCCATGAGACACTGTGCCCCACACACACTCCCTGCCAGCCAGTGTGTGTGCTTTAAAACTCACTGGCACAGCCCACGGTCACTGGCACAGACAGAGGGTGGCGCCCCAGAGCATGCCCGGGGTGGGGTGAGGGATGGAAGGGGACTGATGCCGGGCCTTGAGGCCCTGAGCCTCCTGGAACTGAGAACACCCCCAACTTGGTATTACAGGAACTGAATGCCAACCTGAGCAACCTGACCTCAGCATTCGAGAAAGCGACAGCTGAGAAAATCAAGTGTCAGCAGGAGGCCGACGCCACCAACAGGGTGATCTCACTAGCTAACAGGTAGCTGCTGACCCCTCACCCTGGCCACACCTCCTGTCTCCCAGGCCCCGGAAGGGACACACTGTTAGAAGGGGCATAATTTCCAGTGACCTAGAATCCTTTGCTCTCAGGCTGCAGGTGCCTCAGTGTCCTTGGGGAATGCTGTCTAGGCCTCCCAAGAGCAACAAAGTCCACCTCAGTAGAGTTAGCCCCAAGGCCATAACTATGGGGGGGACAGAGAGTGTTTCTGACAGACAGTCTCTGCACACACTGTTAACACTCACAGTGCGCCAGAGGAGAGCTTTGCCAGCGCCCTGAGCCTCACTGGGAGGGCTCTGCCACTCCCGTCGGGCTGAGGCATGAGTGACTGTGAGGCAGCTGTGCCCAGGGCCCGTGTGAGCAGCCCGAACTTGACTGCTCTGACTGCTCTGACTGCGAGCCACTCTCACGGCGATGCTCTGTGGGCCACTTGCTTCCCAGTGCTTTGCTCACTCGGGCAGCCCCACTGGAAAGCGCAGAGGTGTGAGAGAAACTGACTGTGTGCCCCACATCTAAATCACGTGCTCGGTGGCGAACTCACATGGAGTTCTCTTGTTGCTCCAAGCACGGTTCTGCTGTCGTTGAGGCAGTGTGTCTCAGATAGCCCAGGCTAGCCCCAAACTTCTATGTATCAGAAGATGAACTTCTACTCCCCACCCCCCGCCACCACTCCCCAGATGCTAGTGTCACAGGCGCGGTGCTGGGGATGGAACCCGTGGCCTTGTGTGTGCCACAGCCACAGCTTAGCTGGGATGGCAGGTGTGTGCCCACAGCACCTGGCGCTGCATTTTATACAGGAAGTGCCCTCGCACAGGCCTGCCACCCACAGGTCTGGAGCCAGCACACAGGGTTCGCGGCCTCTGGTGGACGGCACGGCTCTGCAGTCTGAGTGGCAGAGTGCATTATGTGAGCACCTGTTTCCTCTCGGCCTGGGGACTGGCAGCCATTGACCCGTCGGCGGTCAGCACCACTCGGGAGCTCTGGGAGGGCCCCAGCCCCCTTCGCTGGTGGCACAGACGCAGCCCTGCCCACCATCTGTCTGAGGGAGGTGACCTCATCGGTCAAGAAAATCAGAAGTGCCTCCGGGCCGTGGGGAAGCAAGGCCGCTGGGCACGGCACCCACGCACAGTGTCAATCCAGGGGCGGCACTTTCAGACCCACGGGGCACCGGTTAAGACTCGGTACCAGTCTTCCAGCCTGCGGCCTGGGAAGGGCCACACACAGGCTGGGGCCCCACTCCTGCACGGCCAGCAGGGTCCCCCCACATGCTGCATTGCCCCACAGGCACCATGCTCTCAATCCGGCTCCCCTGGCAGCCAAGTGTGCCTGTGGAGCGCAGTGGCCTCGACGCAGTGAAGGGATGTGGCACAGGTGGCCTGGGCAGGGTGAGGGCAGATGCAGCATCCCCTTGTGTCGCCAGGAAGGGCTGGGCTCTGTTTCCCGAGTTCCCTCCAAAGCCCGGCTACTGCCGAGCCACGGACCTTGCTGTCTACAGAGTCCGCTGGCCACTTTGTCTGCTGGCTGGCAGGCCACCCCACCCCCACCCCGTTCCCTGTCCTCTCGCAGACTCGTGGGAGGCCTGGCTTCAGAAAATGTGCGCTGGGCAGAGTCGGTGGAGAACTTCAAGGAACAGGGCGTCACCCTGTGTGGGGACGTCCTGCTCATCTCCGCCTTTGTCTCCTACGTGGGCTACTTCACCAAAAAGTACCGGAATGAACTGATGGAAAAGTTCTGGATCCCCTACATAGATAAACTAAAGGTAAGTACCGCGGCAGCCATGACTCAGGGCTACCGAGGGCCTCCCTGCAGGGCAGACGCAGCCACACCGCACCCCCCCCCCCCCCCCCACCCCCGCCTGGGCTCAGTCAACCCCATCTGCCGGGGCTGACGTCATCTCTGGCATGCTCGCAAAGCTGCTTCTCCATGCGGCAGTGTGAGGGCGTGCCTCCTCTGCTAGCTCACTCTTCAAATTACGTGATCAGGACCAACTTTAGGACATGCGAGCAAAATGAGTAGTGTCAGTAAAAACGGGAGCTCAGTCAGTGAAGTGTTGTGGAGACCTGTGAATTCATAAAAATCCAGGCATGGCAGCATGTATCTGTAGCTCGGGTGCTGATGTTGGTGTGTGGGGGTGAAGACAGGATTTCTGGGGCTTGCTGGCATCCAAACCCACCAAATCAGTGCACTCCAAGTTCAGCAAGAGACCCTGCCTCAAAGCATACACCAGAGTGGGCCTAGAGAGGTGGCCCACTGGCTGCTCTTGCAGAGGACCTGGGTTTGGCTCCCAGCACACACGTGGAGGCTGACAGCCGTCTGTGACTGCAGTTCCTGGGACTCTGAGGCCCTCTTCTGTCCTCTGGGGACCACATACACACACTCGGTGCACACAGACAAGCAGGTGAAACACTATCTACATCAATAAAAGTAAATTAAAAAATAAGGCAGAAGGTTGGCAAAATGGCTTAGTGGGTAAAGCAACATGCTGTCAAGCCTAAAATTCTAGATCTGAGCCCCAGGACCCATGTGGTAGAAGGAGAAAACCAACTCTGCAAGTTGTCCTCTGACCTCATGGCGTTTGAGCACATACACACGTGCTCACACGCACACACACTCAAAGCAAGCAAGGTTCCTTCCCTTGCAGGTCCCAATCCCCATCACGCCAGGCCTGGACCCCTTGACCCTGCTCACAGATGACGCGGATGTGGCCTCCTGGAACAACCAGGGTCTGCCCAGCGACCGCATGTCCACGGAGAACGCCACCATCTTGTGCAACACAGAGCGCTGGCCGCTGATTGTGGATGCCCAGCTTCAGGGCATCAAGTGGATCAAAAACAAATATGGCAGTGAGCTGAAGGCCATTCGCCTGGGGCAGAAGAGGTGCGGCTGGTGCCAGGCAGGGGTCGGTAGGGGTCTGTGCACACACCTGCACCAGGTCCTGTGCAGGCACAGGTGCCTCGGGCCTTTGTGTTTGTTAGAGAGCTGGGGGGCAAGGGTGCAGCCAGCACTGACACATGCCTCACTCCCTGTACATGAGAACATGGCTGGGGCCTCGGGAAGTAGCCCAGGCTTGCCTCGCTCACGTCTTGAGCCCGGAGCTAACTGGGTTTGGTTCCCAGCACACACATGGAGGCCCACAACCATCTGTGATTCCAGTTCCTGGGAGTTACATGAATGCTGGCCCAGCAGCAGAGAATCGACCTTTCCTCCCATCTCACTTACTTGGGAAGGGGAGCTAGGCCTGGGCTCTTTGTGTCCTCTTGGCTGTTGTGTCACTGGCAGGCTCCAGCCTGGGCATTTGTCATCTCGTGTGTGGCCTACATTCTGCTCCTGTAAGAGAAACGAGCAATGCTCCCCATGGCTCCCCAAGCCATGCCCTGTCTCTCTTCTGTCCCCAGCTATCTGGACATTATTGAGCAAGCCATCTCAGAGGGTGACACCTTGCTCATTGAGAACATTGGCGAGACGGTAGAACCTGTGCTGGACCCACTGCTGGGCAGGAACACAATCAAAAAGGGAAGGTAAGTTGTCACTCCCACCCACAGTGAGGGGCCGAGGTGCCTGAAGGGACCCAGGGCTTGAGGGACTGGAAAGGCCGGCGTCACTCCACAGAGGAGGGGGCAGCCGGTGGGAGGGGCCCCTTTCATACACATTTGAAAATCTTGAGATGTAACAGTCCTTTTGCAGAACTCCCTCACAAGTCATATTTCTCCCTTTACTCTGCCTTGTCCCACTGCCACGCCCCCTGGGTGGCTTTTCTTCCCAGTATGTTCCCCTTCTGCCTTATCTGTCTCTGTCTGTCTGTCTGTCTCTATCCATCCATCCACTTGTCCACCTACGGAAGGATGTCTTGCCTGCGTTACTGTGTGCCCCATGTGTGCCTGCTGCCTGTGGAGGCCAGCAGAGGGTGTCAGATCCCCTGGAGCTAGAGTCAGAGACAGCTGTGAGCCACCATGCGGGTTCTGGGAACTGAACCCGGGTCCTCTGGATGAACAGCAAGTGCCCTTAACTGCTGGGCCATCTCTCCAGCCTGGCTTTATGTCCTTTGTTTTAATGGCCCACTGATTTTAATTAGGGCTGCTCTCATGAGCATGGGTGTGGGCCTATTAACCAGAGCACGGGCAACTGCCCAGTAATCACGCCACTAGAGGAAGTGGCCCTCCTTCCCTGAGCAGCCATTAGCTGCCAACCCTCCTCAGTGAGGGGTGAGGCCTCGGGAATTCCTTCTCCCATTTTCAATTTTTTTTTTAATTTTCAAAATATTTTTAATTGCATTTATTTACTTTACGTGTGTGTGTGTGTGTGTGTGTGTGTGTGTGTGTGTGTGTGTGGCCATGTACATGCCACAGGATATGCAGGTCAAAGGCCAACTCATGGGTGTTGGCTGTCTCCCCCTCCCGTGTGAGTCCCAGGGATTGAATTCAGGGTGTGAAGCTTGGCAGAAAGCCCTGTTGCCCACTGAGCTATCTTGCTGGCCCCCTATTTTTACCATAGTAAAGTGGGCATCTCAATGGCAGTCAGCCAAGCTGCGTGACTCCCACAAGGAAACTCCACGCTGACTAAGCGTCTTTCTGCGTCTGCGGCTTTGCCCACTCTGGACAGTAAACTTGAAGTACGAATCGCTTTGTGTCTGAATTTTCCCACTTAGTATCACATTGTCAAGGACTAGCCACACTCAAGCACCTGTCAGTGCTACCTTCCTTTCGAGGCTGCGTGACCTCCCATTGCCTGCGTGACCTCCCATTGCCTGGACCTACCCCAGCTGGTTGTTTTTAATAATCTGCTTTTAGAGCAGCCAGGTGCCCAAGTCCCAGACGAGGGTGACTCGAGCACCCTGACATCCTGGACTCTGACAAGGACCTGACATGAATGCTGATATCCAAGGACTGACTGCCATGAGGAGCATCGAGGAGGCACTGGTGGGCCACCCAGCTGGGTGCGATGGCCCTGTGGCTGAGCTTTGCCCCGCCTCTGCCCCTCCTGCCAGGTACATTAAGATCGGTGACAAGGAGGTAGAGTACCACCCCAACTTCCGGCTGATCCTTCACACCAAGTACTTCAACCCCCACTACAAGCCAGAGATGCAGGCCCAGTGCACGCTCATCAACTTCCTGGTGACCAGGGACGGGCTCGAGGACCAACTCCTGGCCGCCGTGGTAGCCAAAGAGCGCCCAGACCTCGAACAGCTCAAGGTGACAGACATGAGAAATGGGCCAGGCTGGGGCCCGCGGGCCGCCATGAACCTTGCACTGCCACTGTAGGCCCCACATGTTCACGCTCCTGGGACCTCAGCCAGCACCAGTCCTTCCTCCTGCCCCAACTCCGTTCCAAACCGGCAGCCACTGCACCTAGACCAGGGGCTCAGAGCCTTCCAAAAGCCCAAGGATCAAAGAGCATCCCCAGAAGCAAGTCATACCAGGCTGGTGCTGGGCTCCTTAGCAGAGCACTGGTTGAGCATGTGTGAAACTCCTCGTTCATCTCTCAGCATCATAAAGAAAACTTAGGGGTCTTGGCCAGGGATTTGGCTCAATACAGTAACATGTTTGCAGCATAAGCATGAAGACTTGAGTTTGACACACACACCAGAACCCAGAAAAGGTTATTGTGTACTTGCAATCCCAGGGATGGGAAGGTGAAGGAAGAAGGGGCTCTGAGACTCCCTGGCCAGACAGTCTAGCCCAATGGGTAAGCCTGAGATCCCAGTGAGAGACCCTGAACTGAGTCCAATGCGCTGGCCTTCACACATACACGCGCATACATATATGACTGCAAGCATGGACACACAAGCACACACAGGAAGGGTATGCATGAGCAACTGTGTTCCAGCCACTTGCACAGCTCTGCCTCAGCCACACATGTGGCTCTCAGTCTCTACAGCAAGAGGCCTTGACAGCCGGGGTGGGTGGCCCCTCCCTGCTGGCTGTCGCTTCTCCTGCTGGGAGGCCGGGCCTCTACTCTGCTCCACCTGGCAGCAGAGGTGAGACCAGTCACCGGCTGACGCTGCTCTGCTACCCCCTGGGCCCTGCTGCTCCCTGTAGGCGAACCTCACCAAATCTCAGAATGAGTTCAAGATCGTGCTGAAGGAGCTGGAGGATTCTCTCCTGGCTCGGCTGTCGGCTGCGTCGGGGAACTTTCTGGGAGACACCGCCTTGGTGGAAAACCTGGAGACCACCAAGCACACAGCCAATGAGATTGAAGAGAAGGTAGGCCCATCCATGCAGGCCACCAGCACACGGAAGGCTTGGCAGCCCACAGCATGGGTACACCTGGGTGCCAGTAACAGTTTTTTGTGACTTTCAACAAAGTTGAAATGAGGAATTACGTAGGCCAGGTTGGTCTGTGGGTAATTTCTGTGGGGGACAGTCTTGATTCATAATGGATGTGGGACAGCCCAGCCCATTGTGGGTAGCTCCATTCCCTAGGCAGGGATTCCCAAATAATCAAAAGTGAGGAGAAAGCTAGCTGAGCATTTGCACAAACGAGCAAGAACTCACCTCTCTCTCCTGGCTCTTGTGGGTGTGATGCTCTAAGTTCCTGCCTTGAGTTCCCACAATAATAGGCTGCAGCCTGGAACTGTGAGCCAGATAAACCCCTTCCTCCTGCTAGGCTACTTTGGTCAGGATATTTTATCGCAGCAGCAGACAGGGAGAGTTGGCATCTCACTGGCTGAAGGCCTTCTAGGGGATTTGGGAGGAATGAAGGGCTGGGACAGGGGGCCCTCATATGAGTGGATTGCCCCTTTTGTCTGTCCTGAGGTCCAAGAGGCAAAGATCACGGAAGCCAAGATCAACGAGGCGCGAGAGAACTACCGCCCAGCCGCAGAACGGGCCTCCCTGCTCTACTTCATCCTGAATGACCTCAACAAGATCAACCCCATCTACCAGTTCTCCCTTAAGGTCAGCGAAGCAAGGGACGCCAGGCAGGTGGTCCGGGGTAATGGGGAAGCTCACAGGATGTGAGGAAGAGGCCCATCACCGTGATCCTGGGGGGTCACCCCACCTTTCCCTGGTGCCCCGGGGAGTTAACCAGAAGCTGCCAGTGGCCGTTCATCCCCCACGTTCACACTGGCCGCTCCCCAGGCCTTCAACGTGGTGTTTGAGAAAGCCATCCAGAAGACGGCGCCTGCCGACGAGGTGAAGCAGCGCGTGATGAACCTCACGGATGAGATTACCTACTCTGTGTACGTGTACACGGCGCGCGGGCTCTTCGAACGGGACAAGCTCATCTTCCTGGCTCAAGTCACCTTCCAGGTAGCGTGCTGCCTTTCTGCTCATACTGCAGCCTGTGGGCCTGCACCGGGGAGCCCCAGGCTCTTGGGGACCCCTATCCAGGGCTGATGAATACGCCAGCTCGGCACTGCAGTGCAGCCTGGGAGGGCATTTGCCAACGTGTGCCGGCAGTCGTGCCAGAAGTACTGAAAGGTTGGCATGGTGTTCCCTTGGCTCTACAGCCTGTCTCAGCAAGGCATGCGGCACGAGCCCAGAGACCAGGCACTCAGGAGGCTGAGGCAGGAGGCGCACAGAGCCCAGGGGGTCAACAAAGGTGTCAGGAAGGAAGGAAGGGGAAAGGAAAGGATACACAGACAGATGGACAGTGGCCTCTGTCCCTTCTGAAAGCACTGCCCAAGGTGACCGAGCTTTATGTGTCATGGTTCTGGAAACTGGCAAGACCAAGGTCTAGATCAGGATCCCCACGTGGGCCAGTCAGGATGGTACACCCCTTTAATTCCAGCACGCAGTGGGCAGAAGCAGGCAGAGTGCTGAGTTCAAGGCCAGCCTGGTCTAAATGAGCTCCAGGTTAGCCAGGGCTACACAGTGGAAGCCTGTCTCAGCCCATCCTCCTACCCACACAACCCAACACCTCCCCACCCCCTACCCTACCCTACCACACCACACACACACTCACACACACACTCCAGTGCAGGCTGCTTGTGCAATACACATGACAGCCACCTCCAATACCTGTGTGTGCAGCCTGGAACCGCTGCGGTGGACGGGCTTTCCTTTGAGGTTGGTGGGACGTTCTGGATCTAAATTGCGCTGCAGCCCCTGGTGAGTGGCTGATGCCGCTGGGCTGTGCACATTACTGTGATTAGCACACGTGCTTTACGTAGGTCCCTCCCTGATTTAAACACAGAACCGAAGAGCACCTGTCTCTCACGCCCCCTCGACCCCCAGGTCCTCTCCACGAAGAAGGAGCTGAACCCGTCGGAGCTGGACTTTCTCTTAAGGTTCCCCTTCAAGGCAGGCGTCACGTCACCCGTGGACTTCCTGCAGCACCAGAGCTGGGGTGGGATCAAGGTGGGTCCTCGTGGTCAGTATCAGACCCTTGCGACCAGTGCTGAGGGCTGTGCCCCACGGCGGGTGAGGGGCCGGAAGAAGGCGGAAGCCAGGACCATGGCAGCTCACAGACAGCCCTGCGCTTGCGCTGAGGGTCATGTCCCGGGTCTCCACTGACCTGCTCAGGCCCAGGAGGGTGGCAACCACAGGGACCTGCAGCCAGTCCCAGGCCACCCCGTGCCCCGCCCCTTTCTGGGTCTGGTCACTGCCAAGAGACCTGGGGTCCCAGGTTCCAAGCTGCAATCCAAACTGACCCAAGGAAGGCATGGCCTGACGCAAGACAGCCCTGACAGCACCCTCCTTGGAGGGAGAGGGACAGACAAGTCCCCAGGCCACATGCCCCACAGAAGCTTGGGCTGCAGCTGATGGGAAGAACAGCCTTGATCTTAACAACAGGCCAACCCCTCCCCAGAGCGCCCAGCTTCCGGGCGCCTCTCCCCAGGCCCCCACTAAGGGCCACCAGGTAAGGGGCCCACTGACCTAGGACACGCATGTGGTCAGCGCACCGCCACATCTGCCTTAGGCCCTGGCGGAGATGGACGAGTTCAAAAACCTGGACAATGACATCGAGGGCTCTGCCAAGCGGTGGAAGAAGCTGGTGGAGTCGGAAGCCCCGGAGAAGGAGATCTTCCCCAAGGAGTGGAAGAACAAGACGGCGCTGCAGAAGCTGTGCATGGTGCGCTGCATGAGGCCCGACCGCATGACCTACGCCGTCAAGTAAGCGGCCCCGGCCCCGCCTTCCCCTCCTACCTCAGTCCACAGAGGACAGGGCTGAGCTGGGGCGCCCTCTGCTGGCACAGCCGCTGGTGGGGTGCTCGGGCCTTGAGAGCCAGGCTCCTCTTTTATGTGGCAGAGATGCGGAGGCAGGCAGCCCTGACTGACCCTGAACTCGAACTCATCATGTTGCCAAAAACTCTAAACTTTGATCCTCCTGTCTGCCTGCGGAGTGCCAGGGCTACGGATGTGCACACCCAGTTTTATGTGGTGCTGAGGACTGAACCCCAGGCCTTGTACATGCTTGGCAAGCACTTGGCTGACTGACCATCATTCTCAGCCCTGTCCTGGTTTCATGCTGACTGTTGGTGTCTCAGGATGTGATATCGGCTGACACTGGCTGACGCTGGCCCTGCTGGGCTGTGTAGGGATATACCCTGTGACACAGGTGGGGGAGCAGAGTTTCCCACACCAGGCACTAGGGTTGAAAGCATAGTCCTCCCTAGCCACACAGACGGGGTCCCTTACAGGGTATTTGGGGGAGGAAAAAGAAAGGCCATCAGCACTGGGGAACTTTCCATGCCTCAATATAGTGTTGCCTGGTCACCAATAATAAAGGAGGAGCTGTAATTTTAAGACCTGAGCCCTCACAGGTGGAGGTAGATGAAGGAAGGGAGGAACTTAGAGCGGACCCTGCGCCCTGGCTCAGGGCGGATGGGCTGACTTCAATCCATGCAGCCAGCGCACAGTCGGGTTTCCTCAAAGCCACGCACACCCCCACAGAACTCCCCTCTGACAAAGATGGGCTCTCACACAAGCATGCTCACTGTTCGAGGACTTTTCTGTTTTGTTTTTCTCAGCTGGAAAAGGCCAAGGCCAGGATTGGCGGGGAAGAAGGGGACAGTGAAAGACAACATGTCTATGGCTGAGCTAGGGGGAGTGAGAGAAGAGTCCCGACATAGTGAGGGGTATTGGGGAAGCAACACTGCCTGACCGTCTTAGACAGGCAGTGAGACCCCAGAGCCAGCCCCCAGCCTGGGCATACAGCCGAGGTCCTGCTTTCAAAGCTGGCGCTGGGCGGGGGCACCTCACCAGCTCGGGAGACTTACAGCACTAGCCGCCCACGACGAAGGGAAATGTGCAGACACTGAGACAAAAGGTCGCCCTGAGCGCTGGACCACATGAGAGGCCCACCCAAGGGACCTGGAACTCTGGGGCCGGGTTAGAAAGATGGGGTCAGGCAGCTCCGAAGTGGCCTTCCAGGCAGCTCCTGCTCCTTCCTCCAACATCCCGCATGGACATTTCACATCAAGGGCAGCAGCCTCACACCAGCCCCTGGCCCCCTGAGATTGAGGGAGGAGCACGCTGCTGGCTGGGCAACACGGAGGAAGGCAAGGTGGGGCTTCGGGTCAATCCCCAGCACTGTGTGCTAACACACAGGCCCCTGCAATCCCAGCACTTGGAGATGGAGGCAGGAGGGCCATTAACCCATTCACTGATTAAAAACTTAAAAGGGGCAAGATGCCACTTCCCTCCCCTCAATTTCTTCAGAGGACGTTCACCCACCCGGGCCAAAGCCACCCGCACAGCCCTGTCCTGGTCCCAAGCAGGGCCCGGCTGCCTGCGGCCCCACAGAACGTGTTCCCCTCAGGAATTTTGTGGAAGAGAAGATGGGCAATAAGTTTGTAGAAGGCCGGAGCGTGGAATTCTCCAAGTCCTACGAGGAGAGCAGCCCCTCCACACCAATCTTCTTCATCCTGTCCCCCGGGGTGGACCCCCTCAAAGACGTGGAGGCCCTGGGTAAGCACAGCTGCAGAAATGGGCCCTAGAAATGCGATTCAGAATGACAGAGAGGGACCTCGACCTCCCATGGGTACTGCTAGATCAAAGCCAGGCTAGCAAGGGGTGCTGGGGCAGAGAGACTCGCCTGCCAGGGAGAATGAGGAGGGGGCAGATGGGAGGCCCCTCTGTGCAGTCACAACAGCGCCCGAGACTGGGCCTGTCCCTAAAGGCTTAGAAAGCAGGTCTGCCAACAAGCCTTTGCGCTGGCTGGTTTTATGTCAACTTGACACAAACTAAGTCACTGGGAAGAGGGACCCTCAGCTGAGAAGCTGTTTCCCCAGGACTGGCCCGTGGACAGCCTTTGAGGCATTTTCACGGCTGGTGACTGACCTGGGAGGGTCCAGGCCTCTGCGGCTGGTGGTCCTGGGTGCTGTAAGAAAGCAGACTGAGCAGGCCAGGGAACAGCACCCCTCTGTGGCCTTGACTTCAGCTCCCGCCTCCGCCTCCAGGCTCCTGTGTTGAGCCCTGACTTCCCTCATGGTGGGCTGTCATTGGGACGTGTAAACCGAATGAACCCTTCCTCCCCAAGATGCCTTGGGTCATAGTATGACAGGCAGCGACAGAAACCCTGCTAAGACACCTCCCACGTGTTCTCTCCCAACACCGGAAAACTACAAACAGCCCTGGCCGGCTTACTTTGATCATTGCTGGGACAAAACAAAACAAAAAACCTGAAAAAGGTTAACTGGAGAAGGGTTATTTGGGCACAGGCTGAGGGCTCCGTCTGCCGTGGAGCGGAAGGCAGTGGCGGGGCCTGAGGCGGCTGGTGACATTGCACCTGCAGTCAGGTGCTCAGTTCGGGTCTCCTTCCTGATGCTGGGACCCTTTAACACAGTTTCTCACGTTGTGGTGACCCCAGCCATAACATTCTTTGTCGCTACTTCATAACTGTAATTTTCCTACTGTTATGAATCGTGATATAAATATCTGTGTTTTACAGTGGTCCTAGGTAACTGTGAAAAGGTTGTCACACCCCCAAAGGGGTTGTGACCCACAGGTTGAGAACCACTGTCTTTGTTACTCAGCCTTAGACACCAGGCCATAGGCGTGGGACGACTCACACTCAGGCCTCCCCTCTTTTTGAAACACCCTCACAGACATATCTAGTAGGGAGTTTCCGAGATGAATCTATACCCAGTCGTGTTGGCAATCAAAATTGCATACACACACACACACACACACACACACACACACTGGATTAAGACAGTGCAGCAAGAGCTTGCAATTACTCCACTACCAACCAAGTCCACGCTACCTCCTGGATGAAACTCAAAAGCACAGAGCTCACAAAGGTCTCAGGGCTTGTAATCCCATTTACATGAAATGTCCGTGACAGGCCGGTCCACAGGGTTGGAGAGCAGACGGCAGTTGTCAGGCAAGGGGAGTGAGAGGGCACCACTGTTGAAGGTCACGAGGTATCTGGGATGGTGATGGGTACCAGAGCTGCACGGTGTGGCCGGTTTCCCGAACGTCACTGGGCCCCACCTTTCCAGATGGCTGAAGCATGGTCATGTTCCGGGATGTGTTTTCCCCACAATAAACAAGAAGGCAAGCATGTGATGTTCCCGGTTATGGAATGAAGGGCCTGAACCACTGCTCTGAATCACCCTGTACTTTTCCTGTTTTTCCCCTCTTTAGGGAAAAAACTGGGATTTACCATCGACAATGGGAAACTCCATAACGTGTCCCTGGGGCAAGGACAAGAGGTGGTGGCCGAGAATGCCCTGGACGTGGCTGCCGAGAAGGGACACTGGGTCATTCTGCAGGTGAGGGCTGCTCGGCCTCCATGGCCGTGTCACTGGGGATGGGGCAGAGCCTTGGTGGGGCACCATACCTCCATCCTTGTGGCTGGGGGCTGGGGGTTCTGGGGACCACAGTGTCTGTGCTGTGAGCCCTCGGGGACAAACAAGGCTCATCGCAAGGCTAACTAGCAGGGTGGGTAGGGCTGCCACCTTAGCAGGCGGGCCTGAGGCAAGGCTCCTTTGCTACAGAACATTCACCTGGTGGCAAAATGGCTAGGCACCCTGGACAAGAAGGTGGAGCGCTACAGCTCGGGCAGCCATGAGGACTACCGGGTGTTCATCAGCGCTGAGCCCGCCCCAACCCCCGAGGCACACATCATCCCCCAGGGCATCTTGGAAAACGCCATCAAAATCACCAACGAGCCACCCACGGGCATGCACGCCAACCTGCACAAGGCCCTGGACCTTTTCACTCAGGTAGGCGGGGTGAGACCGGTGGCTCCCCACGGCCAGGCAAAGCTGGAAACAGGCCCAGAAAGCTAAGGCTGATTGAGTTCCAGAGGTTCCTCCATGCTGGCCGCCCATCCACGCCATACCAGCACACCCGAACGCTCACGTCAAGTATGTCCCTGCAGGCTGGACAGACTCACCGGCCACCAACGCCATATTCGTGGCATGGCCTCTGTTCAGCTTCTGGACCCTGTCAGCTGGCAGGGTGCCCATCATTACTGTGGCTCCAGAGGCCCTGTCCCATCCTGGGTCACAGTACTCCCTGACCCCTGACCCCACCCTCAGGCACATAGCCTCTACACACAGGGCTCCTCTGAGCCAGCCTTTCAGCCCTCAAGTCAGCTCTGTGGCCCTGCAACCCTGTCATCCCTGTGGCCACTGCTCCCACAAGCCCCCAGCACTCTCCTCCCCTAACCAGCCTGTGCTCTAACTTCTGGGAGCACACGATCCTTCTCCAGGCTGCAGCCCACACCCACAGCTTTGAACCCCTGCGTCCTCCACACACACCTACCCCGATGGGGCACCAGTGAGTGTCTCCGGAACTTCCGTATCTCACCTAATACGTGCACTGCGAGTCCACCACAAACCATTCCCAACCTGCCTTTAAAGGGCCACCACTGTGAAAGTGCGATTGTCACAGAGAACGCGTGGCAGGCATGGGGACAACTGACGGCCAGTCTGTGACCTAGACTGTGGCCATCTGGCGGGGGTGTGGGAGCACACAGGGCAGGGGTCAGGGCTACCCTCGGGTTAGGGGTGAACGCTGTAGGGCACAGCCAGAGCCTGTGAGCTTCGTTCTTACTCTTGCACAAGTCTGGGTGGCAGGTGGGCAGAGCCGGGGGCCCTTCAGCTGCAGCCTCCCAGCTGGCCTTCAGGCGCATGCCCGTGCACGGCCAGCTCCTTTCATAAACAGCATGCTAAAGCTGTTGTTTATAACCGTAGAGGGAGGCCAGCGAGCTGGCTCAGCGGGCAGGGGTGCTTCCCCCCAGTCCTGGCAACACAAAGCATGCAGGATGCAGAGAACTGACCCTGACCCATACACCCCTGTGCACGTAAGCATGTGCGTGACCTGCCTGCAGACCCCACGCCACATGGATTCACAGTAAATTGGGTCTGAATAGATTTTAAGGATGGGTATGCGCGCCTGTAACCTCAGCACCTGGAAGTCCTGAGGGGATCAAGTTCCAGCTGGGCCCGAGCTGCGTGGCAAGACCCAGGGTCAAAAATAAGTACATAAAAAGCGTGTCATATAGGAAACACGCAAGCCAGGAGCATGGCTGTGTAGATAATAAGCCTCCATCCCCCCTTTGGGCCCTCAGACGGCGGCAGTGGCCGCTGTGAAGGTCAGCCAATGGTGTTAGCGGAGACAGAGCTGAGCATCTCTGTGGACTCACCCCTCCTGGCCGGTCTCGTCCGCCCGCAGGACACCCTGGAGATGTGCACCAAGGAGATCGAGTTCAAGTGCATCCTCTTCGCCCTGTGCTACTTCCACGCCGTTGTCGCCGAGAGGCGCAAGTTTGGTGCCCAGGGCTGGAACCGCTCCTACCCCTTCAACAACGGGGACCTGACCATCTCCATCAACGTGCTCTACAATTACCTGGAGGCCAACTCCAAGGTGAGGGGGCAGGGCTAAGTGCCCAAAACAACCCGGGACGGGGCAGGACCGCTGCTTCCTTTCCTCGGGGCTGCTGTTTAGACCGGGCCTCTCCAGTTCCTGGCTTCATCACCAGACAACTGGAAAAGGCGCACACGGATGGGAGGGTGGCAAAGCCAGTATATGCAGAAGCGAAAGCGGCTGTGAGCTCTGAGAATCAGAGTGCCCATGGGCCCCAAGCCTTTGTCCAGGCCTTCCTTTATGCCATGTAGGGAGGAACTTGCTAAGGGCAGAGTAAGAACGTGTCTCCATTTTGGTGGCCAGCTTGGGTCATGTGCTTCTCTAGCACACCCGTTCTTCCCCGTGATGCATCTTACTTGAACTATACACAGGCCCAGCCATGTACAGGAGTAAAATGGTGGAGGGCTGGAGAGATGGCTCAGGGGTTAAAGACACTTGCTGCTCTTTCAGAGGATCCAAGTTCAGTTCCCAGCACTCGTAACGGTGAGGCTCACGGGTCACCTGTGCTGGGCGATCTACACACACACACACACACACACACACACACACACACACACACACAC
>NW_026596131.1:13105531-13136449 GCF_907164565.1 Psammomys obesus | reverse complement strand
ACACACACACACACACACACACACACACACACACACACACACACACCCCTGCAGCTGCAGCTCCCATCTTGAGAACCTCATCCCCAGAAACTCCAGGGCTTCCCAGGCTACAGGTCTGCCAGTGTCTAGAGTCAGATCCAGGTTTGGGGAAGGAGATCCCCAAAGATCCCTGAGAGAGACAGGCTGCTTCTTTGGGTTCTTACAACTAATGGGAATAAACTCAGCAAAAATGCAAGGGACTGCAGGTGGCAGGCAGGTGTTAACGTCAGGTGGGTGTGCAGGTGTACATCCATAATCCTAGTGCTCAAAAGGCTGAGGCAGGAGGATTTCCAGTTTGAGAATAGCATGGGTGACCTTTTCTTAAAAACAACAACAAAAAACTAGGGCTGTGGCTGAGTGGTCAGATGTTTGCCTGACATAAACAGGACCCTGGATGCCAACCTCCAGAAACTCTGGCAGGCAGGTATAGGGGTCTGTCTACCAGCAGGGGCTGGTCCGGGTGAAAACTGGGGAACTTGTGATCTAGTTTGGGAGGAGACTGTGGAGTCTGAACGCTCTGCTGGCTGCTGAACAGCAGCCCCTCCGTAAGTGCAGATATCCAGTTGGGTCTGGTGGCCACATACATCCTTAAGTCCCCGGGGCTTGGCCACTCAGAAGCCAGATCTAGCAGCCACCCCACCTCCCATGGCTAATGGAGCTTGCCACCACAGAAGTGGACTCAGGCCCAGCACCCTCTCCAGAAAACACCAGAGGGCCATGCATACTGAGGACTTCTCTACTTCACTCTTGGTGCCTGCATTTCAACAGCAACAGAGACTGTGGGTCCCAAGAGAACAAGGCCCCGAACTTCTTCCCACAGGCTACGAGGCCAAGGGCAGCAAGCCGTGCATTGTATGGCAGCCCGTGAACTTGACCTGCAGAGAATATGGCAGGGCAGCCCAGTGCAGTACCGCTCCAGGGTGATGAGCCGCACTGCGCCAGTGGGGAGAGGGTGTCAGTGTCTGCTTACAGACTGGGCTCCCTCAGGCGAGCTCCTCAGCCCCTGAGCCGGTGTCTTCACTGAGGCCCGGCAGCTTGCATCCAAACTCCAGGGTCAGATGCGGTCGAACGGAAGTCAGCCCGGATCGCATGTGTCTCGGGGGTCTCTCCTACTCACCACCCCCTAAAGAAAGCTCAGTAACTGGCATGGTGTTGCGTGCCTGTGATCCCAGCGCTCGGGAGAGGCACCAGGAAGAGGATCTGCAGTGCAAAGTCGTCTCCAGCTACCCCTCAAGTCCAAGGTTGGCATGGGATACACGAGACCAGAGAGAGGGAGGAGAGGGAATGGTCAAATGCAAGAGAAACAACATGAAGCCCAGAGGCAGGGGAGGCGGACACTCCCTGTGGGCAGCCAAAGGGCATCTGGCCTGCGGCTCAGGGGGCCCACATTCCCTCCATGCACAGGTCATGCCTGACACTGAGCAATCTCCAGCAACAGCGACACCATCTAATACAGCCATCCTCACAAAATCCTTGCCAGCATCCCTCTGAGGACCATTCAAGTGATTAGGCGGCTGGAAGAACCCATCCCATCTCCCCTGCCTAGGAGGCCACCACAGAGCTTCCTTGACGAAGACTGGGCAAGAAGACGCTGCCTAGACCATGGTCAAGACAGCCAGCCCAGGCATGGTTCGTTGTCCTGGTAACACCCCCAGCGTGGCTGCTGCAGGAACGCAAACTGGGGAGATGTCACTGCCTTCATGGACAGAACCCTCCCCGTGGGCAATGAGACCATCCTGGCTCCATTTCACCCATGACACTCCAAGGAAATGCAAACATGAGGTGCCAGGAGAGGGCCCCTGGGAAGCCTTCGAGGGGTGGTCCTGCCACGCATATGCACACACAGGCATATGCAGTTCCAACCTGCTGAGAAGAACATGGCATCCCACAGTGACAGGCATGCCCTGACAAGCATGGAGTTCTGCCCAGCCCGAGCTGGCCGACCTTCCTCCATCCGAGCTCAAGGCTGGGGAAGCCCTGGACTCTCCCCCTCAGTACACAGGTCACGTCCGATGATGCTGAGCAACTTCTGCTAGTAATGTCTCCGGTAGTCACCGCCTCATCCCTCATACCTGCCCTGTGCAGCAGGTGGGGGGACCCAACCCCTCTCTCTGGTAACCAGTCTCTGAGCCCAGCTGCTGAGAAAAATGAGAAGACCAGAAAAGAAAACTTGGCTGAGGGCTGGAGAGGCAGCCAGGGGCCAAGAAGACCAGGGTTCGATCCCAGCGCCCACATGGTGGCTCACAACTGTAACTCCATTCCAGGGGCTCCAATGTCCTCTCTGGCCTCCACGGCACCAGGCATACATGTGCACAGACTTAGATTCAGTTACAGCAACATCCACCCACACATATTTTTAAAAATAGTTTTAAAACAAAACAAGACAAAAACCTTTGAGGTTAGAAAATGGCAAAATACAGGTCTTGGGAGATGGCTCAGGGGCTGAAGATCTGACTGTCCAAGTGTGAGAACTGGAGTTCAGACCCCAGCACCCACATAGAGCCACAGTGGCATATACCTGTAATCTCAGCACTCCTCCAGAGAAACAGGATCGCCCCAGAAATTCAGGTCAGTTACGCTGGGGCACACAACAGAGAGACTGCGTCTCAAACAAGGTGGTCGGTGAGGACCGATACTGGTGGTTGACCTCCAACCTCCACCTGCGTGCCACTGCACATACTGGCCCTCACACAAGCTTACACACATGCACACAGCACACACACATCTCTCACATACACAGGGCTCCTTAAAATGAGACTTCAGAGCACACTGCTGTTTTGACTGAAAGTTCACAAGACTAAATGGCCACTCGGCCAATTTCACCAAATGCCTTCAAAAGCTCTCAGGCCAGGCACTGTGGTGGTTGCAGAAATGGCAGCCATTATCTCAGGGAAAAGGTACATGCGTCCAAGCTGCAGCTGGCGAAGTGAACATGGCTGGCCCAGTGGTGCTCACACAGCAGCCCCGAGAGTTAGGCTGAACAGGTGCCAGGTCCACAGGCTCAACCAAACAGAAAGAGACTCAGCAACAAGACTCACCTGTCACAGGCCAGGGAGCCTCCAACATTTTGTGAAGAAGTGGCTGCCAGAAAAGGGCAGTGTGCAGAAGCAGTCCCCTCCCCACACCCAGGCTGCTGTGGACAGCAGAAACGGGCCACATGCTGTAGCTTTGTAGATAAAGGGACATGTGAACCAGGCTTTGAAAGACTGTGTGTGTCTCGGCCAGTGCCCTAGGGCAAGGGCGAGGGACACCACAGAAGAAGGGCAACAAGGAGAGAGAGGGTGGGGAGTCCACCTGACCCAAGGGGGAGCCAGTGCCAGGCTGTGCGCGCGCATCTGCTCTGGAAGCCCCAGGAAGGCAAGGTTCTGGCTGGACTTTCCTGAGTCCCAGCTCTCACAGAGGCCTGCAAGGCTCTACAAGGGAGAGCTACTGGCAGTTAATATACTATATAAATATTTATATATAATATATAATTCATATATGTTATATATAAAATAGTGACTAAGCAGAGAGGCCAAGCCAGTTGAGATGGGTCAGGAGACCCTGGGCCGTGTTAGACACACAACTGACTTTTAGCCAAAGGAAGACATGGGGCCAGCACCAACTCTCTCACGGGCCGAAGCCAACTGCTGTGTGGAGTGTAGACCGGTGGTTGAGGCAGACAGAGGCCGTGGCACCCAGGGCACCAGCAGAAGAGCCCCCAGGATGTCCCTATGAGGGAGGAAATGATGGTAGCCAGAGCAGAGAGTGTCTGCTGAGGGGCTAGCCTCAGTCAGTCACTGCAGAGCAGGGGTGGAGCGGAGGCAGTCACAGGTGACCCTGGAACCCAGCAGCCCGGGAGCAGGCCCTGCTGAGGGATCTGGCCTCACAGGCTGGAAGGGTGGGGGCGGGGCACTCCTGACACTGGCCCCCTTCCCAAGGTGCCCTGGGATGACCTCCGCTACCTTTTTGGGGAGATCATGTACGGAGGCCACATCACCGATGACTGGGACCGCCGGCTGTGCAGGACCTACCTGGGGGAGTACATCCGTGTCGAGATGCTGGAAGGGGAAGTGCAGCTGGCCCCCGGCTTTCAGATCCCCCCAAACCTGGACTATAAGGTAGGCAGAGGTGCCACTGCTTGGGGGGGCGGGGGAGGAAGTCCCGCACATGTGACAAGATCAGCAAAGACCAATCCATCCTGACCACTCCCAAAGGGGCCCATGCCACAAAAGCCCTATCAGACGCCAGGGTGTCGATGGGGTGACAGAGTGCTTAGCATGCACGAGGCCCTGGGTTCCATCTCCCAGCACAGCAGAAACCTGTCGTGGTGGCCCACAACACTGGGGAGGGCTGACCTAGGAGCACAAGGTGGTAGAGTACAAGGGAGCTGCCGCTAAGAAACGCCTAGAAGCCAGCGGGCGCCAGCGGCTCAGTTATAAACCGCCTTTCCCAGGGCTACCATGAGTACATCGATGAGAACCTTCCCCCCGAGAGTCCTTACCTGTACGGCCTGCACCCCAACGCGGAGATCGGCTTCCTGACGGTCACCTCGGAGAAGCTGTTCCGCACAGTCCTGGAAATGCAGCCCAAGGAGACAGACTCGGGAGCGGGCACGGGGGTGTCCCGAGAGGAAAAGGTAGGGCCTGTCCATGCCCCCAGCAACAGGGACGGGCAGAGCCTGGAGCAGAGGATGGCACGCTGGAGCCATCTCAGCCGTGGCTGGGGACAGCGCCTAGGTGGCTTCTGAGTCAGGCACTCTGTCCCCTGCCTTGGGAACTAAACTCTGGGATCAAGGTGTGGTCTACAGCTGGTCCCAGGCATCACTGGCCTAGCACTTTGGGCACAGAATTCTGGGGCACAGCAGAGTGCTCCCTAGGACAAGGAGCTCAGAGGACAGCCTGGGCACAGGCTGTCAGAGGCTGCCTATGGGAGTACGGTGGGGGCTCTTGCCCGGCTTGCCTCGGCACCCGAGGCTCTAGCACCTTCCCCACTTCCTCACTTGGTGGAAAAGCTCTGCCACACATCAGCTAAGCTTGGTGCTCAGCAGTGAACAGGTCAAAGCAGAGTTAAAAGGCCAACAGCGGAGTGGGTCTAGAACTTCTACCAGCCTCGAAATGGAAACCAGAGATCTGCTCCTGAGACAGGTGTAGCACACCCCCCCGTAATCTCAAGTTCAGCGACAGTCTGGGTGGCATAGTTCCAGGTTGGACTGAGACAACAGCCTCCAAGAAAAGGTCTACTGATGGATGGTGGGGTGACCACTGCGTGCCACTCCGTTTATGGGGGAGGGCGGCGCTAGTACAGTTCCCTCAGAGGGCCAAATGAGCCCCGTGCCCGCACCGCCGGGCAAGAAGGTGGGGCATTCCTGCTGGAGGCACCAGGCGGCCCTGGCAGGCGTGGCTGCTCCCTACAGCTGCACTCCTGACTACCCACCCCACTCCTCTCTCCCCGAGCCTCGGCCTGTGAGCTGTGACTTCAGGTTTGAGCAGCCCCTCCCTGCCCCTGATGCTGTTGGGGATGCCGTCTCGGGTGGGGGGCACCGCCATCACGGGCTCGCCCGGCACTGGCTTCCAGGTGAAGGCCGTGCTAGATGACATCCTTGAGAAGATTCCAGAGACCTTCAACATGACAGAGATCATGGCAAAAGCTGCTGAGAAGACTCCCTACGTGGTCGTTGCCTTCCAAGAATGTGAAAGGATGAACATCCTCACCAACGAGATGCGGCGCTCACTCAAGGAACTGAACCTTGGGCTAAAGGTTAAAAACCCTGGGCCGTCCGGGGCAGGGGCTCATGCCAATGGGCCAGTCTGCAGAGGGACAGCCACACAGCACAAGTGTGTGACTGTGCGACCCTCGTCTGAGGCCCTCCTTCCCCGGTCTGAAATCCTGCACCCTCCCACAAAGGCCACAGAGGTTGGCTACTGCCTGGCCATGACCTCTGGAGGCGCCACCATGTAGATAACTCGGGACACACAGCAGAGGGCTCTCCCCTACGCTGACCACATCCAAACTCCAGAATGTGACCGTGTCCCTTAGGGTGAGCTGACCATCACAACAGACATGGAAGACCTGTCCACAGCTCTGTTCTACGACACTGTACCTGACATGTGGGTGGCCCGGGCCTACCCCTCCATGATGGGCTTAGCAGCCTGGTACGCCGACCTGCTGCTACGGATCAGGGTAAGTTGCAGAACCCTAGGCCCTCTAGGAACCTGTGTGCCACACCTCAGAGGCCCCGCCAGCCACCGCCACTGAAGAAGTGGGAAGGCCTGGGCCAGCCCCTCAGATGTCTGCTTATGTAGGCATGACTTCCCAAGGGGGGAAACAGCAGAAGAGAAGTGAACGCCAGAAGCTCAGGGGAGCCCCTCAGGAAGCCCTATCTGTACAGCAAACACAAAGCCTGCTTCTGGGCCCCGGGTTCCTGCCCAGGGTTGAGCCATCCCCTCACAGAATGCTGTAGGCTCTCGTGTGAGGCCAGCCAAGACCCCTCCCCATCCCTAGTCTGCACCCTCAGAGGTTCCTGTTTCGTTCTAGGAGCTGGAAGCCTGGACAACAGACTTCGTCCTGCCCACCACTGTGTGGCTGGCTGGGTTCTTCAACCCACAGTCGTTTCTCACTGCCATCATGCAGTCCATGGCCAGGAAAAACGAGTGGCCCCTGGACAAGATGTGTCTGTCTGTGGAGGTGACCAAGAAGAGCCGGGAGGACATGACGGCTCCTCCCCGAGAGGGCTCCTACGTGTACGGCCTCTTCATGGAAGGTAACACCTTCTGTCTGGGAAGGGTCGGGAGCCACTACCACCACACTGCCAAGGAGGCGGGGTGGGCTTAGAGCCACACCGAGCCCTACCAGGGACTGGCGGGAGGAGGCTGGGAAGACTGCTGGGATTCCGTGAGTGGCAAGTTCCCAGGCCAGTGAGAAAATCCCATCTCAAACAAGGCAAAACCTTCAGGATGTGGTGTGCAGGGTGTGGTAGAGCACACCCTTAACCCCAGCACTTGGGAGGCAGAGGCAGGTGGGTCTCCTGAGTTTGAGGCCAGTGTGGTCTACCAAGCGAGTTCCAGGACACCCAGGGCTACACAGAAAAATTGTCTCAAACTCCACCCCCCTTCCAAAAATACCAAACCTCTACTCAGCCAGCAGACCGAGGAGTGCGGCAGCTCCAGGCATGTGGGCTGACCCTCAGCCGGGATCCCACCTCTGCCAGCACTCCTACTGAGGTTCCCCCAGGCAAAGGCTTCAAGGGGGAAGACTGGCCAGGCTGCCCACCAAGCCAGGAAGGCAGAAGGGGGAAAGGTACCTGTTAGAATCCACTTTCCAGCCAGGCAGAAGCACAAGAAGGCTGTTTTCTCAGCATCACTCCAACCAGTTCCACGTGTGCTATGTCCAAACAGACCTCCTAAGGTTCATGCCCCCTTTCCCCACATCAACTGAAACAATACAAAGCAGCCATTCTCCATGTTTATTGATTCGAATGCCACACAGGACACATGACACCACTGGATACATAGGATGAGGGGAGACAGCAGTTTGCTTAAGGACAAGGACAGATAGATAACTGATTCCCTATGTACATGAGGGTAGACGTTACACATGAAAGGTCAGGAAGGAGTATTGTTGGAGTCTTCAGCTGCGGTCAGTGTCTCTGCCACTGACATTTTAGCAGGCGGAGATGAAGCTCTGAAAAGATGCAGCCTCACAGCCACTATGGCAGCATGACTCCAAGTGCTCAGTGCATGCCTCTGTTTGGCACTCTTAGACCCTGGCACCTGGCCTGAAGTCTTCAGGGCTCCCGGTTAGCTGGCCCATCTCTGAAAAGATTGGAGGCTGGAGGCCAGGCCTCTCTCCTTACGGGTGCCTCCCTTATTCACAGTCAGCCTCCCTAAGGCGCCCAGACTACCCAGCTACATTGTCCCCACAGGAGCTCGCTGGGACACCCAGACCGGAGTTATTGCTGAAGCAAGGCTGAAGGATCTGACCCCAGTCATGCCCGTCATCTTCATCAAGGCCATTCCTGTGGACCGAATGGAGACCAAGAACATCTATGAATGTCCCGTGTACAAGACGCGCATCCGAGGACCCACCTATGTCTGGACTTTTAACCTGAAGACCAAAGAGAAGGCAGCCAAGTGGATCCTGGCAGCAGTGGCGCTGCTCCTGCAGGCGTAGCTGCTCCTGCAGCAGGCCCAGACTGCAGCCCGGCCCTGCTTGGGTCCTAGCAGGAAACTAGCCTTGACACTGTCACTTCTTAGAGAAAGTGCCAGTTTTTTGACTTCTTAAAAACTGGACTATGTGGAGGGCAGAGGTGGGTGAAACAGATTAAAACAATTGCAGTCACTGTGCCAGTCTGAGTCCGTTCGATGCCTGACATCATCCAGGGCCTAACACAGACAGCAGTGAAGCCTGATTCCCAACAGTTAGGAGCACACGTCCTGAGAATCAACCACTGAATCTGACTTCCAGAGAGCCCATCTCATGCAAGCAGTAGGTACTGCACACAAAGCGCCTCAGCAAGCAAGCCTGTTGTAACTTCAACGTCTTCCTCCCCAACCTCTGTCCCAGAACTGCAAAGAGCAAACCATGACACAGGCGCCAGCCACCCTTTCCCACTGAAGCCACTTCACAGACACAGTGAGGAAGAGACTGTTGCCACATGCTGTGCTCCGGGTGAGGGGTTTCTCCTGCCTGCAGTGAGGCAAGCAGCACCCTCTTTCCGGGCCCAGGCCTGGGATTCTTTTCTGTTCCACTCCCCCGACCCCTCGGCCCATACTCCACACTTCTTGCAGGTATGGCCCTATGAATACTCCACACCAACTATGGGTGCCTGCAAGGGCTACTCGGTGGTGTTTTCCCACCTGACACAAACACACCTGGGAGCCCAGCATAGCCAGCAGCAGTTTGTAACACTTTTCAGCAGCCCTCTTCACCCGGGAGGCACCTGCCCCAGGTTATCATGGGCAGACAGGTGGGCTGAAGCCTTGCTCACTGGCTGGCTGAGAAATGTGTTTGCATGAGAACCATGAGCAGGAAAGAGAAGGAAACCAGGCTTCACAGACTGGCAGCACTGACGGACATGTAGCAGGATGGCCCGGCAGGAGGTGGGGAGGAAGACAAGAGGGTGATCGGAAGCAGCCAGCAAAGCCTGTAACTCCAGCAAAGGGGCTTCCTGTGGAACAAGGCCCCACTTTCCAGGTTTCTAAGACTTTGAAAGCAAAGAAGTAGGACACTGTCCACACCAGCTTGTCTGATCTTCTGTGAAGGTACACGTCACTGAAGGACAGTCACCTAAGGAAAGAGGCCCTGGCACCTGAGCCCCAACCAGGGACAGAGGGAACCTAACTAACCCTGGGGACCAAGGAAGGACAGGAGTTTCAAGAAACCCGAGCTGTGGGGAAGTGCCTTCCACTGGCCAGGAGGGGTCACTGCAGTTCCTCAGATTGCACAGCCAGACGCTCCCAGCACCTTGTTCCAATCCCTCATAATAAAATGAGTTTTTCCAATTTTGCCTTTGAAGCCTGAAATAAACCAGTAATTTATTCCACACATACAAATTGTGGGTAGCTGACAAAATTATCTCCAAACTTCCGAAAGGCCAAGCTACCTGTAGGGATCTGGAACAAAGTGCTAGAGTCAGAATTAGGGCCCAGATCTGGGAGAGCCTCCCAGGATTCCCAAAAGGCCTGAGCAGTGACAAAGGGAGCAGACGGTTACTTAGCCCAGCGCTGCTTACTCTGCCTGCAGAAGTGCAGGAATGTAGATGCTGTGTAAGCCAGCCTCTGCAGACAGAAACCCAGTCAGATCCTTGCAGTTCCTATGCTGCTGTCAGGTGGCCTTGGGCCACAGTCCTGGCTAAGGCTAGGTGTTCCTGACTCTGGAACCCCACCTGCTACAGCCAAGCGGTGGTGGCAAGACGCCGGCCACAGATGTTTCGATCTCAACAGAAGTGCCAGCACTGCTGTGGGGCTCCCCCATGGCTGTTCTTTGCACACCAGGCTGTACTGGCAGCAACTTCCAGGCTTCCTCCCAGAGACCCTGGGGAGCACAGGATTGTCGAGCAGGCTTCTGTTAGTACACAGGACGTGTGCACTTGAGGTGACCTGCTGCGAGTAGGTACCCCAAATGTGAACCAGCACATATAAGCCAAAGACCTGACCAGGCGTGGTGGCGCAAATTTAACGCAAGCAGCCAGTTGGATTTCTCTGAGTTCAAGGCCAGCCTGGTCTATAAAGAATGAGTTCTAGAGCAGCCAGGACTACACACAGAAACCCTGCCTTGAAAAGAAAACAAAAACAAAAACAAAAACAAAAACAAAAACAAAAACAAAAACTCAGCACCAGCAGCTTTGGATCGCATGTCAAACCAAAAAACACTAAAATGAGCCAGGTACAAGTGGTGCATGCTAGTAATCCCAGCACTTGAGGAGCTGAGGCAAAAGGATCACCATGAGTTCAAAGTCAGCCTGGGCTTATTTCACTGGGTTTACATCATCTGGTTAGGAATTAATCTGTATAAATTATTATGCTGGTTGGAGCCACCTCAAGGGAGAAATTGTGTGTACTTGGGTTCAGAGACATGAATGTGTGTCATCAGGACAGAGCAGTTGCTAGAGAGGGAGGTGGGGTGAGCGGCACATGGCTGATGCCTGAGAGCTATTTCACTCTGAATTTGTATGATATTGGTTTGGGTTTGTTGGGTTTTGTTTTGGTTTTTTGAGATAAGGTTTCTCTGTGTAATTTCCCTGGCTATCCTGAAACTCTGTAGACCAGGCTGGCCTCAATCCACTTGTCTCTGCCTTCCAAGTGCTGGGATTAAAGATGTGTGCCTCCATGCCCAGATGATAAAAAGATTTTTGATAAATGATTGTTGTTAGGCCTGGTGATCCATGCCTTTAATCCCAGCACTTGGGAGGCAGAGGCAGGTGGATCTTTTGAGTTCCAGGCCAGCCAAGGCTACACAGAGAAACCCTGTCTCAAAAAAACAAAACAAACAAATGAAGTGTTGGGCCAGGTGGGGTGGTGCAGCCCTTTAGTTCCAGCAGTCCTAGGCAGAGGCAGGTGGATCTCTGTGAGCTCCTGGCCAGCCAGGGCTAGTGAGACCTTGTCTCAAAGTAAATAAATAAAGTGAAAATGAAGAAGGAGCAGGAGAAGCAAGGACCCAGAGACAGAGCCCTTGGCCCTCAAGGTTGCACCATGCATCCAGAGACCCCATGGCTCACAGTGGCCAGCACAGCAGGGCAGCTCAAGCACAGCTGCCATATGCTCCAATGCTCAGGCTCCTGGGCAGGCGGCATGGATCCCGTGACCAATGGGAACATCCAACTGCCTCTCCAATATCACACTAACCTGCTGCATGTCGGAGACAGTCATCCACTGTGTTGTGCTCTGTTCCATCGCATACATGCATGAATGAACGCACACGCACGACCACAGCTCGCTCTAGAACAGCCCTTCCACCCATGCGTGCCACCTCCCACAGGGCCACACCATGCTCAGCAGAGAGCAGGGAAGGAAAGAACCCCCACCGTGCCCTCACTCCAGGGCCTCCCTAGACACCTGAGCAGGGAGATCGGAAGGGGACAGGTGCTGCTGGCCACACTGCACGCAGGTGGCCCAGGCCGGGAACAAACTGCAACATTCAGTACCTGCTTCAAAACTGCCCTCCACAACCATAAAACTATGCTCTGTGCCGTTTGGAAGGAAGCAGTGGACAGACCAGGCCATGGGGTCCCCTCAAAGACACCATCACGGAACACCTCTGACCTACTCTGAGTGCCCAATCTGAAATACCTGCCTGTGCTCAGAAGAAGTTCTTGATCAGCGGGGTCACCATCTTCACCCATAGCTTCACCTGCCGACCCGGCTGCTCGAAGGTGGAAGAGGACACCACACCCGACCGCAGGTAGAGCTGCTCTTGTTCCTGAGGAAGACAAAGGGACAGTCAGGCCCTGACTCCCAGACCACCACCTGGCACACCAGCGCTGCCCACAGGCCAGTCTGAGATGGCATCCACACGGATTCCTGAGGACTTCCGCCAAGGCGCTCCATCTCTGCACATCGCTGATTTGGCTGAAGAATTATAGCTGGTGGGAAAACTATTTTAGATGTTTACCCCTCGTGAAATAAATTAGCATAAATTAAAGTAACAAGAAACAGGGGTCTGGTGTGGGGTGTCAGGGGTAGTAGTAGCCCAGCAAGTACACAGCCCTGAGTTCCATCACCAACAGACAAAGTCTTTTAAACACGGCGGTTTCCCCTCTAGTAAACTGCAGGTCACTCTGTGCTGTTAGTATCAGCCAGTGCGACTGATGAAAAGTGACACTCGCCAGAACTTATATCCCAGGAAAGCCACTCCGCTCTCACCCACACACTGAGATCTTCAGTCACTTGTGGTGGCCACGTTTACCAACTAAATATCCAACATTAGCCTCTAAATTAACCCGATGACACAGCAATGTCACAGAGGAAAGTGACGAAGTGGCAGAACTAGACGCGAGACATACATGCACCATGCGGCTAGCCCCTCCGCTCCATGGCCACCACAGGCACTCCAGGCCCTGAGCCCAGCGGTGGAGCATGCATGCTGGTGTAGGTCTGCGTCTCTCCTTTCAGTGCTGTCAACTGGGCCTGCAGCATGCGTGCTCCGTGAGCGCTCCACCACCCAGCCACGGTTCCAGTTGCCCATGTCTTTAAACCTCTGAGACAGGATCTCGCTAAGCTACCTAGGCTGACCATGAACGGGCAGTCCTTCTGTGTCAGCTTCCATAGCTTAGCTGGGATTACAGGCCCGAACCATCTGTCCTGCCTCTCACACATACTTTATATATATATATGTATGTGCACACAGATATGGGTGCATGCAGTGCACATGAAGCCAGAAGAAGGGCATTCCCTGGAGCTGACGTTACAGGCAGTTGGGAGCCTCCAGATGTGGGTGCTGGGTCCTCCACAGGAGCAGAACACACTCTCATCTCTAGCCCAGTCTCACAGACTTTTCAATTAGGGTTATTTAAAATATCTAACATAATTGTAAATATTATGTAATCGGTGCCATGTCTAACGTTTGATTTCACTTGTCAGGGAACAAAAGACAAAGCCTGAGCACATCTAAGTCAGACAGCAGCTGCCCTAAGTATTTCCCATCCACAGCAGCTGGCTCCTTGGATGTAGTACATCCAGGGTGGAAGGCTGGGAGTCGGGCTCTCCACAGGCTCCCAGAACAAAGACCGAACAATCCAAGTGAGCTCCGTGAAGACCGTTTCTTCTGTCACACAGTGTTTAGAAGATGCAGAAGATACACGCGGACTGGCGGGTGGCTGCTGGTAGACACCCGCTCCCGACTCCTGCAAGTTGCCTCTGACCTCTGCACCACACTGTGGCACGCATGCATGGGCACACAGGGTGGTAACAAGAAAACTAACATGGATAAGCTTGCTTCCAAGCGTGCTAGGCTGTATGACTGTACCATGTAGGCAGCATGTTGGTACCTTACCAATGCTGTCCTCTTATGCCCTCCCACGCTGGCAGAGGTTCCCCTGAGCAGTGGGAGCCACACTGACTCCCGTGCCGAGGGTCACAGCTTGGTGAGCAGCGGCACGCATAGGAGGCCCTGACAGAACTTCACAGGGCCTCATCCCACACAGGAAGGGCCAGACTCCTCAGCAGTTCCCCGAAGCAGCACAGTGAGACGATGCCACACCTGAGACCCTGCACGGGTACCACAGGCTTTGCTCACACAGAGGTGACCCAGGGCCCGGCTTCACCTCTCGTGCACCTTCCCCAAACTTGTGACCTTCACCACCAAGGCAGCATCCTGAGGCCTCTGTCCACAGCAAACTTTCAAACTCTGTCCCCACAGTGGCTCCCCCATCACGACAGTTCCGGCACGTCATGGATACCCGTCTACCCTTCTAAGGGCTGTGCCTGCAGAGGAGCCAGCTCTGGTCTGGGGGAGGGGACTGGTCTGCAAGTTTCCACAGACCCAGCTCTGCTCTTTAGTAAACACTCAGCCAGGATCTCAATTAGATTACCAGAAACGCTTCGGTGTCCTCACAGACGCCACGACAGGGATGGAGAAGGAAGTCAGCTGGTAGAGGTCACAGCGCTGTGCCAGGAGTCTGTCTTAGGTCACAAGTGGAAAGCTGTGTTCTCTGAACAAAACCAGGAAGCTTTCAGTTTTTATTGTTTGCTCTACAAGAGGGGGACTCAGGCTTCTGATAAAAATATCTTCCATTTTCAAGGCTTGATATACAGACAGGGCCCTTCCCTGGGTCCCAAGAGAACTCTAGCAGACCTTCTGAGCACAGGGACCACAAGCCGAGGCTGGGCATGCGCAGCAGCGCATGGCACTCAGCAGCAGACACTGAAGGGTAAGGAGGCCCGATGCAGGCCTGAAAGAGTATGAAGCAAATGGACCCATCTGGAAGCACATTTCTACAGACCCTGAATCAATACACCGTCAGGGTGGAAGCACTCCAGCAGCATGAGCTGCCACCTTCCCACCATCCAAAGCCCCTGGGAGGCAGGTTTGGGATGAAAATATCCCAAGTATGTCATCTGAAAAATCACTCAACCACAAGCAGCCTGTCCTTCCTCAGGATCCAGGATGTGGGTTTAGCTCCCCATCTCGGGAAGCGGAGCCTGGTCAGTACTAGGACCCAGGGCACGTGCTTGCCCAGGTCTCCCCAGAACTCATCCTGGCTGGGCCAGCATCACTAACAGCTCTCTCCATGGACCTCTGCACACACAGCTTCTGCACCAGTGAGAACAGTCCAGGAGACCCCACTGTCCTGAGCCGCAAGCTCAACCCGTCCCCAGAGCCTGGCTCCAAGGCCAGCACTTGCTCTGTCATGAGAAGCCCTGAGCTTGAGAGCTTCCCCAGTCATTTGCCATAAGCCTTTCTCAGAAGGAAATCTGCTAGCACACCCAGTCACCCCACTGGCCACAGAGCATGGCTGTTGCTCTGACTTCCTCTTGCCCAGTCACAAAGCCCTTACTGGCACTTGGCCCTCAGTGACAAGGTTCCCAGGCACAGTAGCAGCTCCAAAGAACAAAGCAATGGCCACTTCCTCACACATCAGCAAGGCTCTGAGAGTTCGGTAGCTGTGATTCTCAAACACCGAAATCTAAAAGGCAGTATGCCGGCTGGCGGAGCGCGTACATAAAGAGCTTGACCCCCAAAAGCCTGAGACACCAGTTCGCTCTCTAAGTCCACAGTAAGAGAATCACTCTATAAACTGACCTCTAACTTTCACACAGGTACCATGCCACATGCACATCCCATTCACGCATATCTCACCCACATATGATATATTCAGTTAAAAATAGTCAAGATAGGCCGAGGGTGGCACACACCTGTGATCCCAGCACTCAGGGAGGCACAAGCAGGGGGATCTCTGTGAGTCTCAGGCCAGTCTGATCTACAAGGCAAGTCCAGGACAGCCAAGAATACCCAGAGAACCCTTGTCTGGAAAAACCACACACAAAAATATCAAAATAAAAGCCAATGGGTGGGGCTCCTGAGGCCTGCCTGGGAACAAGGGTCTAACCACACAGGGGCTCCTATATAGGGCACAAGCTTCCAAGAGCACAGAGCAGAACAATTCACAGCATAGCATGTGTGAGTCCTGAGCTTTCTGTTGCCTGCTCCACAGGGAGGGCCAAAGCCACTACCAACCCTGGGATTCCCTATCACTGGACCCCATTCTGCAATACCCACGCCCCAGTGAAGAAATGGTGGCCTCTCTAGCACAGAAAGAGAGAAAGTCCCCAGGTGAGGTCAAAAGTCTCTCTTAGACCTGAGGGACACAGGGTCTCTCTCACTCTGCTGAGTCTCATTTACTGTTGTAACTGAGACTCCGGTGAGGTCAACAGTGACAGCACCGACTGCACCCCACGTACCAAAGAACCCCCACCACTTCAACCCACCTGATGGAGCTGCTGCTGCAGGGCTCGGCTCTCCGTCACGATGGCAATCTGGGCCTCCAGGTCCCGGTGAACTGACCTGTACCCAAAATTAGGAGAGCCAATCAGCGTGAGGCAGGGCAGGCTGCTCCCTGCCAGGTACAGCCAGAGGCCTGCAGGAAAAGGAAACGTGCAGACAGGAAGTGAGCTCAGCATCTGCCAGGTCTTCACCACACACTGTCTCAACCTAGGAGGAAAGCAGCCCACAGGGGCGACATAAGGCGGCTGGCCAAACCAGGCTCCCTCCTGCCTGCTCCTGCCAGGGTATTCCAGGCCGCTGAGTGCAAGGCCGTTCTGCTCTCTGCCACTTCTGCTGTGGGCCATGTCCCTAGCAGAGGGCTAACTCCTTGGGGTCTTCTCTGACACCTCTGGCCCTAACTGCTCCCTAGGCTCCTCTCCAGAGGCCACTATATCCCCAACTCTTTCACTGGCCTGAAGCATCTGCTGGCAAACTGCAGCTCAAGGTCCCTGCAGGCCAGAACCTGCTATCCCTCTCCTGGGAGCCCAGAACAAGCAGGCAAGTGGGCTCTGGCCTACCTAGCCAGCAGGGGTGGCTATCACGTGGGTATGGTAGACACATTTGGTAGGACCAGGTCTGCCTGCACACAAGCTGTCCACCTTTTCTTCTTCAGCACACCCAGGAGTTCACCTGTCTCGCTAGTTACCATCTGTACCACACAGAGGAACACTGCTGCTGGTGGGTACCAGAGGGCACTGTGCCACAGAAGCTTCCATATCACACTACAAAGGGGGACATCTGCCATGTCACACTACACGGGGGGGGGGGGCATTTCTGTAATGAAGGTCATGGGTTCTAGCAGAATCATAAGTACCACCAGCTACGCCCACAGCAGGTCCCATTCTGCACCCTTTTCCATGCTCTCAAGCTCCAAGGCTTCCCAGCCTAGCCTACCAAGAACTAGTCCTGAGCACCCTCCCCAGGCCTAGCCTTGCTTCTACCCTTCTCCTCACTAGCCAGAGAAGGCTTATCGGGGAAACCCACCCAGTTCCAGGGAGATGGAGCACTCAAAGGCCTCCACAGGCCTGCACTGGGCCAGCTCCCTGCAGCCTCCACCTCAGCTCCTCCATCAACAGGACGCTCACAGAGGCCCATAGACATCATGGACACGGTGGCCTGTGTGTGACACACATGCTGCTACGCCAGAAGATGGCTTCCCTTCCACATGTCCACATAGCACAGACTTTACAAGAACACCTTGGGCAAGAGCTGACAAGGGCTGCTGCTTACTCCTGTAGCTAGTGTGCTGCCCTAGAAGGCCACATCAAAGCCCACTGCCTGCTCTATCAGCAGGCCTCTACTTACACAGTAAATCAAGGGGCCAGAGAGACAGGTGTCCCTCCACACCCGCTTGCTGGCAGCTCTGCTCCAGACGACTCGCCCTACCCAGGGACCCAGGCTCTGTCTGCTCTCCCACACCTCTGGCTTTTCATGTACTTAAGCTTCCCTCTGTCCCCACCTCAGCTTTCTCTAGGTCATGGAACTGGGATAAAGAAGCCGAGACAGAAATCCTAGAAGTCTCAGAAGACAGAGCATCCCTTCCACTTGCCACCGTGGGGACCGTTGCCTCTGCTTCCCACATTGGATCTGCTTGGTAGCCACCTTCCTGATCCTGCTCAAAGAAGGAAGAGGGACACCTCACACCCCACCACGGTGGGCCAGGCTGATTTCCATATCTGAACAGTAAGATTTTCTTCTAGCACTCACTCCCTAAGCACCAAACCCTGAGGCACTATGACCCTGTGGGAAAGCTAAGACCACCGCTCCCTCCACTCCTCCTCACACAGCTAGGCTGACCATCCAGTGCCTACCATCACCAACCCCAAGCTCCTAGGCTGACCTTCATGTGGACCCTCTCTAGAGACATTTCTAACCTACTGTTAAGCCCCAGCTCCTCACCCCAGAGCCTGACCCGTGACCTTAATGTGTCCCTCATTCCAGGAACCAGCAAGAAAGACAAGTCCAAGAAGGAAAAGAGGTTTGGGGAGTGGACAGGGAAAAGGCTATTCCTAGCCAAGAAAAATACTATAGCACTGAATACCAGGGACATCTAGGGACAGGAAGCCACTGCAGCCACTACTGGCCTTGACACTCACCACAATATGCAAAGCTAGCATAACACAATGACGGGGACTCAGGGCCCAGAGACCCTTTCGGCCTGAGGCCTGGGAATGCCCTACCTAGTGGCCCTACAGTCTTGTTCCTCAATCAAGATGAAACTGGAAGCTGAGGGTGTGGCTCAGTTGGCAGAGTGCTGGCCTACTCTGCAGAAGGAAGGCCTGGGTTTGATCTCAGCATACAGTGGGAGTCCAGCACTCAGGAGGCGGAGGCAGGAGGATCCGAATATCAAAGTCAAGACAAACAAGGAAAAAAACACAATACTGAGAGTTGCTTCTCTCCTTCCACCTTTACGTGGTCCTGGGGATAGAGCTCGGGTCATCAGGCTTGCACAAGCATCCCTGCCTCTGAGTCATCTTGCCAGCGCCTACAAACCAAGCTCAGGGCCAGCCCGAGATACAAAAGACCCTGACTCAAAAAAAGCTGAAAAGCAGCTTGAGCATGGTGGCACATACCTGCAGCCCCTGCCCTCAATTTCATGTTTGGGACCACTCTGAGCTATAGATTCAAGTTGCAGGCTAGCTGGGGCTAGGCCTATAATCCCAAAACTTACAAAATGGGTAAAATAGGAATGGATGTTCAAGGTCAGATTCCCTCAGCTACATCAAGAGTTCACAGCCAGCCTAGGCTGCAAAAGACAATGTGCAAGCACGCACACACGCTCAGACTGAGAGACTAGCCAAAGAGAGACAGATGAAGCACTGCCCATGTTTTGGGCAGTGGTCACTGCTGCTGAGTCCAGGAAGCCTGTGAGGCCAGCATGCCAGGACTCTCCTCATTTAGGTTCCAAATCAGGAGCTCTACCCACTGGCTGGTGCCCTGGAGACTCATCTCCCTCCCTTGGTTGGGCCCTTAGCGTGCCCAGCAGCTGCAGCTGCCTCTACATGCACCCCTCTGCGTACGCAGGGGAGGCTCTGAGGGCAGGAGGAGGAAGCACATTTCCAGCACGGGGCCTGTAAAGCAGTCATCAAGCCCCAATTCCTAACCCCAAAGCCTGACCTTTGTGCTCAACACCTCTATAATTCCAGGAACCACTGACCTGGGGAAGGGAAGTGTTTTGGGGAGCAGTCTGGGGCTAGGGTGTTTTGCAGCCAAGGGGAAACTCAATAGTCCTGAGCCCCAGAGAACAGGGAGGTCAATGCAGCTACTGCCATGCCTGGAACACTAGAGGGTGACCCAGACTCAGAGGCCAAGTAACCCTGCTGTCTCCTCACTCTGTCTATTCAAAAGGGAGCCACCTTACCAGGTGTGGTGGCTCACACCTGCAATCTGAATACTCAGGAGGCTAGGGAAGGATTCTTTTCATTTGGTTTGGTTTTTCAAGACAGGGTTTCCTTGTGTAGCCTTGGCTGTCCTGAACTTTGTCGACCAGGCTGGCCTCGAACTCACAGTGATCAGCCTGTCTCTACCTCCCCAAGTGCTCAGAGTAAAGGTGTGCACCAGCACACCAGGCTTTTTAAATCAAAGGCCTGTCTGGGCTGCAGAATGAGACCGTGTCAAAAACAAGTGAGGCCACATATCCATCCTTTTCTAGGTACCTTATACCTCACAAAACAGAGGCCTCCAGCACTTTCAGACGGGCTCTGGCAACCCTCTTCCCTGGCACAGACTGTACTTCCACTGCATTCAGCAATGCAAGCGGAAGCCTGAGGACTTCACTGTCCCATCTGCCCTGGACAGGCATGATGTGCCCTCGTCACTCAGGCCTCTGCACTGCGAGACCCTCCCTGAGCCAGACCCCTACCAGTGTGGACCCCTTCTGTTTAGGGTTTTCGCCTGCCACAATCTGTACAGGCCCCTCTTCCAGCTCCGTGCTTCCACGGTCCATGCAAGGCACACGGGTGCCACAGCAATACAACAAATAACCCTAAGAGCCAATCAGGAGCTCTGCACTTGCAGGGCAATCTTTTCTGAGGACCTCTCAGACACATGAGCTCCCAGACCCTCTCAAAGCCCCAGTGTTCTGTGAGACCCTCCAGTCTCTGAGGTCCCAGAAGACATCACAGATCTCCCACAGATGAGCACCAGTCCTCTATTCTGGTGTCAGAGGGATTCTGAGGCCTCAGGACTGGAGTCTGCTGCTTGAGGTAGCCACGTGCACCACACAGCCCCCACTACCCCAAAATACATCTGCTGATTCCAGGTCACAGTCACCCCACATGGAGCCCAGGTGAACAGGGTGGGGCTGCCAGGCTGCCTCATCAGCTCACCTTCAGGCAAGATGCCAACCAGCCTGTCGGGAAGACAATAAAAATAATGGCATCCTGTCAGTCATTAACAGATTCCATCTACAGAGCGGGAAGTCTTTTAATCCAAAGATCCCTGACCACACAAAGGGTTTTGTTAATCTAGAACACTTCATCCAAAAGAAATCAATATGCTCAGTCCTTTCCAATCTTCCACAAAGGTTCCTTCACCTCTTCCAACCCCCCATCCTCTGCTGAGCCTGTGGCCCTGGCAGATGGACAGAGCAGCTTAGTACACAGAGACCACGGGTGTGGACCCTGCCCGACAGGGCTGCTAGCTCTCAGGGCAGAACAGGCACAAGACTGACACATGTCTTGCTCAGGGCAAGAAGTCAAAGTGATGGCCTGAACAACCCCACAGGCTTCACCATGGGGCAGAGCTGAGCCACAACTGACTTCACACTTGTGCCTCACACCCAGGTGCGGCTAAAGCTACCCCTTGGGCACCAAGGTAAGCATGGGGGAGCTCCACACAGACTCCTCCGGACTAACACCTGTCCCTAACACCCATGTTCCAGGCTCCACCAGGACCAGGTGGGTCGCCAGTGAACCCACAGTACCTGCCAGGCAAATCCACTGACAATCTGAGATGCACTGATACTCTCCCAGCCCTAGAGCCCTGTCCCACTATACCTACAGGCCATGCCAGAGACCAGCAAACGCCAGCCAGTGGCCCAGCCTGCTCCCGAGGCCTCTCCCCAGGCGAGGACAGAGCTGTCTTTCAGCAGAGGCACAGCAACAGAGCTTCAGACAGACAGCTTAGGATGGACACCTAGGAGTTCACAAGCGTTTGGCTTCCTGATGGTGGGAGAGCAAGACATACGCAGTAGAAATTATACTCCAGACAGGGCGGGGAGGCGAGGCTCTGCAGTGCTGGGGATGGAACCTGCCTGCACCTGAATGTGGGCAAAGACGCCAGCTCTGAGCTCTCCCCAAGCCTCTCACCTTTCTACTATGGACAGGGACCCCTCACCCCTAACGGCAGCACAGGTCACAGTGCTCTTGGCTGGTGAGAGGAAGTGCCATGCTCCACAGCACTCTGTGTGACTTAGCTACCACCACTGTGAGCTGAGACGCTTTGTGTGCAGGTGATGAGGCCAGAGCATCCATCCGGGGATCCCAGGCATCTCCTGTGTGCACACCAGGCATCCACTGCTCAGAGCCTCCTCCCAGGGAGCCCTCACTGCCTGTGGGCTGCTGGTCACTTACACACACCCGCCAGGTGAACTGCTGCTGCTCTCTCCAGACAATACTGTGCCATAATCCCATTCTACAGAAGGTTCTACCGAAGTTCTGTGACCCACGCTTCTAGGAGCCATTTCCAAAAACATCTGCGTAAGAACTCAATGGATAAGCCATGCTACAAAAGAAGAGTCCAAAGCCTGCATCCAGACACTGGGCAACCCCTGGAAAATAAAGAGTGTTAAGATGTCAGCAAGGCCTGTGACTGACATGAACTCTATCAGGGTGCAATGAAATTCCCTGCAAGGCAGCAGCGAGTAATCATGTACTGCTGTTGTTTAGGCAGGTCTCACCATCCACTCCAGGCTAGCCTTGATCCCTACTTTTGCCCCCACTGCTGGAGTCACAAAGTTGCACAGAGCCCACCAGCAAAGACTACAGAGCAAACCACAGCCTTCCAGAGCTCTGCAAGGAAGCTGCAAGGCCCCACAGTGCTGCTGCTGCCCTTCACCCGAGGCTTTTTGGGATCAGGAAGAGTTGAGACCAGAGCTTGTCCTATAGGAGCTTGGCAAGAGAACCCCGGTACATGGTAATCAGCAGGAGTTTTCCAGGGGCCCAAAATAGACACAAACAAACAGGCCCACGTCCTGTATGCAGCACAGGCCCTGAAGGAAATGGTCCACCAACCATCAAAACCCACAAGCTCCCTGTGGACACAGGCTGCTGGAACTGTCAGCAGGTGTTCCAAAAAAGGCTGTGACCTACAACAGCAGCCACTGAACAGGAAAGGGTGCTGGCCTTTCACCTTGGCAGAGTAACCTCTGACCTCCGGTTCCTGGCTCTAGGGCAAGAACTCTACTCAGAAGAAACTGCTTCAAGCCAGCTGAAATCTCAACACCGAGGAGGATCAGAAGTTCAAGGTCATCCTCAGTTACACAACAAGTAGCTCAGGTCACATTAAGAACCTTATTTCGGAACCAAATTTTCAACATCTACCCCCACTTAGCTCTACCATCCCTTCCTCCTTCCCGCTTCTTACACTCACACATACACACTCACTTACTCACTCGCTCACTCACACTCTAAGATCCAGTTATCAGGCTCTCCATGCCTTCCCACTAATCCAGCACTCACAGGTGGCAGGGTCCCACCCACACTAGGACAAGCAGAAGGGAGGAAGGAAGCGAGGGAGGGAGGAAGGGAGGGAGGGAGGGAAGGAAGGAGCAGAGGCCAAGAGCACAGTCCAGGAAAAGGTGAGGCGAGACACACTGGAAAAGCCAGTTGGGTGTACCTGGGGAGTCAACACACACACATGCACATTTATTAGTGAGGCTTCAGGGGAACACCCGCAGCACAGCAGTCACATCTGAGACCCAGCCTCCCATGCTGCAGGCTGGCTAGGTCCTGAGGCCACAGTGTGTGCCTGGAGAGGCATGTGCTCTGACCTGCCTATAGCTGTGAAGAGACCTATGAACTGCAAGGCTCTCCAAAGCTCTGGCTTCACCCAGCTGCTCAGCTCTCCCCTCCATGCCCCACCCTTGGGCTCTTCTATCATTCCCAGAAGGAACTAGGCCAAGCTGAAAAGACTTTCCACACACACCCTCTGGCCAGCTCTACCTGCCGGGAGATACCTGACCACAGGCTTCACTTGGCCCACGTGGTTAAGATGAGGCAGTTGCTTCCCACATAAACTACGCTGCATGCCTGGGCAAGAATGAGGGAGTCCATGTACAAGCAGGGCCTGCTAGGCAGGCAACCCACTTCACCATTCCCTGCTGGATTCCCAGTTCTTAAGGGGAGGAGCCAAAGTCTCTGGGGTGTTATGTCCTGTTAGGGCTGATGGCGCTCAGACAGAGGTAGAGGACTCAAGGAATGCACAAGGCGCTAGAACACACTCCAGCACCACAAAATGTAAATAAAGCAAAGCTCAGTGCCCTGGGTCGGTGCGAAAAGACGTTTGCCACCAAGCCTCAAACCTAACTGTGATTGATGGAATTCACCTGTTAGAAGGAGACAACTCATCCCCACCACTGTCTTCTAACCTTTATAAACATGCCACGGCATGTGCAAACTCTGCCAACACACACAAATAAATGTCAAAACAAAGCAAAAAAAGTAAAATAAAACTACCACGTTAAACTTGGTTCTGCTCTCGAGAGCAAGGGACTTCATTACTTCTTAAACTATATCCCCACTAGCCAAGCATGGTAGCGAACACCTTTAACTGCGGCACTAAGGTGACGGCACGTGATCTTTATGATTTCCAGACGAGCCTGGGCTACAAAGAGTTGCAGACCAGTCAGGGTTACAGAGTGACCCTGTCTCAAGCAGCAGCAGCAACAACAAAGTAATCCCCACAGAAAATACTGGTTCCAGAGAGCAAAAAAAGTCCCACCTGAGGAGGCAGATCTCTCAGATGTCAAGAGCCAGACATGTGCTCAGAGGCCAGGCACAGCAACTCTGTGCACTAGCTGGAGAGGCCAGAAGAACCCAGGGCTCCCCAGATACTGTCCATACCTCTGCAGACACAAGAGCAGCCTGGGGGGTAAGGTGTTCTTCAGGCACAGCCACCCTAAAGTGGGCAGCAGAAGGGTGCTTCAGCTGGGCTGCTCTCCTTAGAGTAAATACCCACACACACAGTCTTCACCACAGGGCTGCATGGGAGACCCAGAGCACAGCTCAGCAGAGTACACCTGGCCAGCCCTGGCGCCACCTCAGAACCGCAGAGAAAAAGCTAAAGTCTGTATGACTTCCACTATGTAAGGGCTATACACTGAACATGCACCCTCCATCTTCTAGGGTATAGGGAAAAAAGCAGAGAAACTGGCAAACAGGAAGAGAATACATCAAAATGAGGACAGGACAGCAGAAATAGGCTATTCACAACAAAGCAGCCATCTGTATTAAGTCCTCTGCACAGCAGGTAGACATACGCCTGAGGCGGAACAAGCCTTCCACATCCCTTTGTGTTTCTTTCGGCAAACAGCCGCCGAAGGACAGAGCACTAAATTTAGGTCATAGCAGAAGTAAACGTCTTGGGATTGGTCCCCAGCACCAGAGGCAGGGAAAGAAAACCACCAAATAATTTCCATTTTTAAAGTTTTGTTCACATAAAGGGGAAGTATTCTGCACAATCAAAACCTAAGCAGGACATAGGCTGACCGGGAAGTCCCAACATGGGCAGCTGGGAGGATAAACCAGGGCAGGGCCCTCTCCCACATGTAGACACAAACACCCAGCCCCTGTGAACCAGGAATGTGGAGCTTCCCACTGTGTGGAGGGCCTGCTGACCAGCCACCACGTACCTTTGGCATGAAAGGTCCAGCCCCTGCGCCAGTATTCCTGAAGCTGGACCCGATCCTGCTGCCCCAGGCTACACACTTCACTGTAGAACTGTCGCTCAATGTGCACATAAGCAGCTGGGATGGCACCGGCCACTCCCTTGGCCCCAAAGAAGCCATTCACTTCTGGTGAGGCTAGAAGGATCTGGTACTCGGCTCGCGTGCCCAGCACCAGGTCCATGTAAGCCTGGGTCAGGTTGAAGTAGCCAGTGGTGAGGAAGACCTTGGCTCCACGCTCAGCTTCCGTCAACAGGGTCTCGGTGACTATCTCATCAATCTGAATCTCGAAGGGCTTCATCTGGATCAGTGGGTAAATCCAAGTGTCAGGCACTGGCCTCCGATCACCAGCAGCTGCAGCCTCTTCCTGCCTCAGCAGAGAGTCACTGTGGAAGGTCTGGGCGTGCAGCATCTGCTGCCGGGTCCTGGCTGAGTGGATCACGTCCATGACCCGCTTGTTGGCCGCTCTGCAGTACGCAGCCCGGTCGCCTACAGAAGACAGAGAGAGGAGAGAGAACATGGAGAACCAGGAGTAGAGCTGCACACCTGTAATCCCAGCACTGGGAGGATCAGGAGGTGAAGGTCATCCTTGGCTACACAGTGAGTCCAGAGCCAGCCTGAGCTAAAAACCAGCTAAAAAAGCATGGAGACTGTTGGCTCAAGGCACGCACTGTGTGCCTTTAAGTGTAAATGACAGAGCACAGACTAAGCTCAAGAAGCAAGGGAGGCAGCGGCCAACAAGGGCCTGCCCACACAACCCATGCAAGCAGACACGGCAGGCATGACACAGGTAATTCCAGCTATTGAAAACTCAAAACAAAGCCAGACGGGTGGTGCAGGCCAAAGTGAGTGCAGGACAGCCAAGGCTACACAGAGAAACCCTGTCTCGGAAACTAAAAGAAAAAAAACCCTCATAAACAGAGAGACGTGGGGTGTCAAACCCCAGCTTGTGGTGGCCACGACGGGCCTGAGCTGCACCTCTGTGGTGGCTGTTTGGTAGGCATTCTGTGTAATTCTGTAAGAAAGGTTATTTAGGGTTGGAGAGATGGCTCAGAGGTTAAGAACACTGGCTGTTCTTCCAGAGGTCCTGAGTTCAATTCCTAGCAACCACATGGTGGCTCATAACCATCTATATTGAGATCTGGTGCCCTCTTCTGGTGTGCAGACATACATGCAGGCAGAATGCTGTATAAATAATAAATAAATCTTTAAAAAAAAAAAAAAAGGTTATATAAAGAAAAAGCATGTCAGGTGTGGTGGTAGCTGGTTAGCACATGGGAGGATAATGTCAAGGCCAACACGAGCTCCTTGAGACTGTCTCAAAAGAAATTTTAAAAGTACATGCAGATGAATTACAAAAAAGCACATATGTTCACATGAAGAACAAAGAAAAAACACACAGCACAGAAGGCACACTGCAGGCAAGCATGGTCACCATGTGCAGAAGCCCTGAGGGCAGGCTCTGCAGGGGCCCGTACGGACAAGACACATGCTGCAGACACACTGGAGACAAAGACATGCTGCTCAGGTGCTGTCACTAGACAAGAAAAGCTGGAAAGCGACAGCTCCTGCTGTCTGGGGCAAGAGCAGAGCAACACTGCCGTATGAGGCAGGGGAGCAGAGTCATCCAAGTCCAGAAGCAGAAGGTCAGCATGAAGACTCAGACAGCAGGTCTTGGCAAGGCTGCTCAGAGAGCACGGCAGCACGAAGCAGGGCTTTGTGGGTCACCACACTCCCACACTGTTTGCACTGAGGACAGGGACAGACCCTTGGGTGCCTCTTAGGGCTGGACTAAGAACAGAAAAGATACCAGTGTGCAAGGAATCCACCCTGCCAGAGAGAGTAGCAGCCAGACACCAAGCAAAATGTCCCTGTTCCTGCCCCTGCCCCAAACATGACACATCTCAGCCATCCCTAAACACAGGTACTGGTCGTGCCTGCCCTGGCAGAGCATGTCAGGGCTCAGTCTCCAAGCTTAAAATATATACTGTCTGGGGACCAAAAGACAAATCTAAGGATACACAGAGGGAAGGAAACTCTCCACAGAATGTTTAACTGAGGCACAGTTTACCCAGTAAGCATTCCTGGAGTGGACTACAGCATGGCTAAGCGGTCCTGGCTCCCTGACACCAGGCAGGGTTGTCATTAGGAAGACCACAGAACATGAGGAGCTTTTCTCCTCACAAGGTCCAGGTTTCACCCCTTCCCCAAGTAGTCCCTAAGCTGTGGGGACGGTTGCACACTCAGCAGTAGCCCTGTAAGAAGCCACCGCCACAGGAATCACAGGAATGCAAGTGCCCAGAAATGCTGCACGTGGGCTTGCCTGCAGCAGAGCTGAGCTCTCCCACTGCACTTTCCAAGCAGGAGGCCACAGACCTCAAGGAGGCTGCTATGATGGAAGATTTGGGGAAGAGGCTGAGGTGGGGGGTGGTCACTGGGCAGCCTGCTTCCTGTAAGAACAGGGCAGTCTCCTTGCCCACCCGCCCAACATGCAGGACCTGAGCTCAAACTCCCACCATCCCAGGCTGGCCCTTGCTTACAGACATGGAAGAGGCAGCAGTTGACACCTACCGGCCTCGACCCCATTTCCCAGCCCTCGTCAGGTAACAGGCCCTCTGTCCTTGAGTGCGCAGGCAGCAGAAACTGCGGGAGGGGCCTACCTTTGTAAGGGTGCACCATCCCGTCGACAACCTGCACCGTGTCATCGCCCTGCAGCTGCAGGGACACGTCCCCCACCGCATCCACCAGCTCTGTGAAGAAGTCTGCGATCTCAGCACAGTCTTGCAGGAACACATAGCGGTCCTGACGGTTGGTGAAGTAGGAGTCACTCAGGTTTGCACTGGAGAGGGAGAATCAGATGAGGATGCAGCCAAGACTGTGTGCGGCCTACTGCCAGGCCTTGGGGTGGGTGGGTGAAGAATGACCAGAGCATCCACTGAGCGCCTGGCATGTGCAGGACACCAGCCAGGATGACACTGAGTAACAGGAAGACAAGAGACAGCACCCACAAAAGAAGCCAGAGATCAGGCACTGTATCCACACAGCTGTCTCTCAGTGATGTCACAGCCCACAGACCTGAGCGCCCATCGCTCATTGTGTGATTCCCGGGCCCTGTCCAGCAGTTAGGGGTCCTCCCTGATTACTCTCCTCACATGAAGTGAGGCGCACAGTCGCAAGGTCACCATGAGGAACAGTGAAATGATGGCGCTGAGGCTCAGCAGAGCATTCAGTGCTAGTACTGAGTGGTGGCTGCTCTTCCAAACAGCCTTTCCAAGGATGGGCCACTACATGGCAAATGCCATTGCAAGCAGCAGCTTCTCTAAGGACACAGGGGATAGACTGGCCTTGGCCCTTCCGCTGGGCTCCCAGCTAGAGAGCATGACAGAGCGCTCACCCACTCAGAATGACGTTGTTGTCAAAGAGGTACACCTTGATGTGCTGGAGGCCGATGGTCTCGTTGAAGCGCTCGGGGATAAGGAGCCGGAGGAGTCCACGGAGGTTCGGCGTGTGGAACAGGGAGACGCGTACACGCTCTGGAAACCTCTGCAGGAGTGGGAGCAGCATAGTGCGAGAGTTCTTCCTACCTGCACGTGAGGGGCAGAGGAAACACCAGAGACTTATTCCTACCTGAAAGAGGCTGTCCTGACTGCCGGGCAGACCACCTCCCTGGGAGCCTCACTTTTCCTGGGCAGTCTAGCAAAGCTGCTGCTCCTGACCATGCCAATCACACTCCAGGGGAGAGTGGTACTCAGCCACACTAGCTCCCCTCCTTCTGGTAACTCCATCGACTGCCTCCTGGGGTGACACTCCCGCTCCATGCCCTGACCTCTCACCCGACTCCAGAAGAAAACCATCAGACTGCGGCAGACTGACAACATTCCCTCAGATCTATCTCCTCCACAGCCTGCAACAGTTACTCAGGAACTGTGGCCTGAGTCTCAGGGAGGGAAGCAGACTGACTTCCAAAAAACAGGTGTGCCCAGAACTTAGCCTCAGGCACTAGGAGCGGCGGACTCCCCAGGTCCCCTAGACCCCGCACCCTCAAACAAAGCCTTCAAATGAAGCAAGCCCAAAGGAAGCAGGGCCAGGAGACAGACCCTCAGGAGCTGACTCAAGAAAGCTCTTTTTCTGCCCTACACCATTCCAAGCTGGGCTACCAGAGAGCCGGCTGCTGCAGAAGGAATGGTGACTGGAACAAACAGGCAGCCCTGGGCAGGTCCTCAAACCAATGTACAGAGAGAAGTGCGGAGCGCCCACCTCTTGAGCCCCGAGTGAAGTCCAAGAGAATGGAGACCTTGAGGTCCGAGGGAAACTTTGCTTGTAACGACTTCTGTAGGGAGCTCTCCAGACAATCCACCTACAAGAGAAAAAATCAAAGAAAAAGCAGTGAGACCAAAGGGCTGTCTGTGCACCTGAGAGAGCAATCAGCTCACTACCCTACCTGGAAACACAGAGCCACTCTCCCCGAGGGCTTAGCCACCACACTCCCTCTCCAGCCTGGGCCCCAAGAAGCCTGGGCTACACTGTGCGCAACACACTGTGTACCTGGGTCTCAGCCTCCAAGAAACCAACCCTCACATCTCCACAAACATTCTCTGACAGACACAGCACCAGGGCCCTCCCTGCTGGGGTACTAGGTGGGCATCTGCTGAAGCTGAATAAATCTGAGGTACGGCCTGCCTATGGTTTAGACATTACATCCCTTTCCCATGAGAGATAAGCTTCCCAAGCTGGCAGCTGACAGGATGATTGGGAAAGAGTGGGAGGCCTCCTTGCTCTAAGTAAAAAACATGGGGAGTCCTCAAGCTAGCCTACCTTTTTCCCCTTGTTCCACACACCAATGCCTGCATCCCTTCCTAGCTCCTACCCACCAGTTTCTAACTATAATAAATCAAGAAAAACATATACCACAGGCAATATTTCTTCCATCTCTCCAAGAAAAACATGCCTAGGGACAGGACAGATAAGCCATGTTCACAGGCTCCAACCCCATCCAGGCACAGCCAGCCAGCATCTCTGGACATACTGAGTGGCTTTAGCTCCTCCCAGCCCTGTCTTCTCCACCAAAAGAAACAGCTACGGCATGTCAGTCCATCCAGGTACAACAAGGCTGGCCAAGCCCTGGCACCCAATGCCAGCCTTGGCAAACCCAGCAGCTAGCCAGACAACCCTAGCTGCATTTGGGATCATCTGCCTAGGACACAGTCAGAAAACGTTTTCAAAAAGGGCTATGGAGTAAATATTTCAGGTTCTGTGAGCCAGAGATGGTCTCTGTCAGGATGACTCAGTTGTGTGGCTGTCACAGAAGATGACACGCCCCACTGCAGCTGTAAGCTGTACTGTCACAGGAGAGGAGGAGTGCGGCCACACCCCTACAAGTGTACTGGCAGGGAAACATCCTGCACCTCCTTTGGGTTTCTTCCAGTCTCCTGGAAACTGGGTGCCATTCTTCAGAAACTAGACAAGAGCGGGCCATCAACCTGATACAGCCTCTGAGTTACAGCCAGGTGGAGCAGCCCAGAGAGCCCTGTAAGGCTGGGGTGGTACTGGCCAGCACCTAACTGGGCCTCCTATCCCATCTTCATGCACTACTAACACACATACATCTAGAGGTCAGCTATGACACTGTGAAGCTGGCTCCAGCGGCTGCTGGGACCATCTGCCCCTACGCCTTACCAGTTCTTGTTCCAAAGGTCCCGTCCCCAAGTACAGCGATGCCATCACAACTCGCCTCTTGGCTATTTGTATCTGCCCCTGGAAGAGGAGAAACAACTCCACATTATATTCCGTTTTCACAGCCCACTTGGAGGCAGATCACACTTAAGCTGAACAGCTCCACATCTTCACGTAACACCCCAATGTGCCCAGCACAGACACAGACACTTCCCAAAGGACCCTCAACCCTATGTCAAAACATTTATTCTGCAAAGCAAGGCACAGTCTAATCCAACAACCAAATACAATACAACCACTCATGGGTGAAGATCATGTGTGTGTGTGTGTGTGTGTGTGTGTGTGTGTGTGTGTGTGTGTGT
>NW_026596131.1:13052574-13105521 GCF_907164565.1 Psammomys obesus | reverse complement strand
GTGTGTGTGTGTGTGTGTGTGTGTGTGTGTGTGTGTGTGTGTGTGTGATGTATTTATGCATACGCATGTAAGTGCTGGCCACATACAAGTGTGTAGACATGCATATAGGGACACAGAGCTACCTTGGGTTGTTCCACCATGTGTTTTGTTTACCTTTGAGACAGGGTGTCACTAGCCTAGAACTCACCAAGCAGGCTGGCTGGTCAGCATGCCCTAGGAGTCCACCCACCTCTGCAGGCCAGCACTGGGGTTAGGAGCACACATGACCAGGCCCAGCCTTTTCCCGAAGTGCTGGGGTGGAACTCAAATCCTCACACTTGTGAGGCAAGCACCCCACAGACCGAGCATTCTCTCCAACCCCAGATGAACGAGGTCTGTGCACCCTGATGAGAACTCACCCCACAATGAGCTAAGAGAGGTTAATTACACACAACCTCACCTATAAATCCTACAGACACACAGCTGCACCCACATGTGTGTATGCACATCCGGGTCCAAAGGAGCAGGGGGCTCTGAGCTGCAGGGCCGGCAGGAAGAAGAGTGTGTAGACAGCTGCCCCTGCCTTCCTCTGAGGCCCAGCTGTCTGTAATCAAGCATGGGTGCATAAATGCGTGCACATGCACACGCACACGCACACACACAGGAAAATACAACCAACACATCCCAAGTTGTCTCAAGAGCCAGCCTCCCTAGGCTCTGCTCCAGCCCAGGAGAATGAAGACTCCACCTCCAAGATCCGAGGCAGCTGGCGCCCAGAGGTGGCAGCAAGCACACCTATCACACCTGTCACACCAGCTCTTGCAAGACAAGACAGGATCAGCTAACACTGTGTTAGGGGCCAGATGGGGCAGCTTAAGACTCAGCGTAAGACCAACATCAAAGGACAGCATAATTAGAAGGAGGGAGCCGAGCAGCCTGCCTCATGCCTGTATCTCAAGGAGCGATGTCACCCCAGCTAGTATTGTCCACACAGGAAGCTGGGCACACTGACCAGACCGATGCATCAACACACCCCTGGAAAATGCTTAGGCACAGGAAAAAGCAAGCAACATCCTCAGGCTGCTACTTCCTTTGTTTTGTTGTCTATTAAAATGTAGTTTGTAGAAATGAAGGTGAAGAAAAAAAGCAATAGGCACAGTCAATTTGGCCCCAGCCACCAAAGTATACATCACAGCAGGACCCCAGTCAACCCCTGCATAAGGCAGGCACAGGACCAGCCAGAGACCAGTGGGAGCAGTGTCTGTCCAGGGCATTTCACACACACGTGCCCTGAGGTGATGAGAGCCTGCTGGCCTCCAGCCTGCCCTCTTGAACAAGGACAAGAAAAGAAGGCCTTGCCTCTTCTCAGCCCAGAGCCAGCCCCTGCTGCTTCTTGGATTCTTCCGCTTCACCACTGTGGGCAAGTGCAGAGCACGGTCTCCTGACCAGAAGAGCACCATGTAACAACAGAGGCTGTCAGTCAGCCACCACCTGGAATAACCTGTTTCTCCAAGTGACAAGCAGAGAGCACACTGCAGGATCGTCCTCACAATGAGGAAGAGGGTAGAGAAGCCGGGTGTGAGGAGAGCAAACGCCCATGGTCTGTGGTCCATGCTGCATGAACCCAGCTCAGCCCTGCCCATGGGCACACACATAAAGAATGAACCAGCCAGCCAGGCATGGTGACATACCCTTTTAATCCCAGCACTTGGAGAGGCAGAGGAAGAGGCAGATGGATCTCTATGAGTTCAAGGACAGCCTGGTCTACCAAATAAGTCAAGGACAGAGAAGCCAAGGCTACACAGAGAAAGCCTGACTAGAAAAACAAAAGAGAAAAAATGAACCAGGCAGAAATGGAGCTAAGTGTATCAGCACAGGCAGAGGATGAGAGGAAAGAGACAGCGGGTTTTCCACAGATAAGCGCTCACTTTCTACAGAGATGAACCACCCCCTGACCCCGATGCTGCTGTCTCCCAGGACCCTGCTGGCCACCGGCCTCAGCAGACCCCATTCTAGAGCCACTGCTAATATGGATTCAGAGTTCACATAGTTAAGATTAATCAGTGTTGAACTACTTCACTCTAGTTAGTAGTCAAACCATGAACTAGACATGTAATGTGAACCTGAGTATAACAGAAAGCAAACCATAGGTGACACCACCGGGAAAAAGGGGAAGCGCACACCACTGACAGACTCCCGGTAATGCAGGATGCCAGGACTCCAGGCCAAACAGTACGTATCTCCTGACTTGAAGTCGCCGGGCGGCACTGCACACACTCACCTGACCCCACCTCGAATCTCCCGGTCGGTACAGCTACCATAATGAAGCTGCCACCCGGGCAGGGTCCTCACGCACGACCCCATCATCCTTAGCACGGAGGGACTGCTGGCCGCCAGTCTCAGGGTCTGGTCCTGCCATTCCTCCCTGCTCTGGGACACTGGCCAGCCGGAGAGGCTTCTGCCTGGAGCTCAAGTCAACTCCAGATGAGGGTGAAACCTCACAGCTAAGTAGAGGTGTGTCACAAGTGTCTACAACAGGGGTTCGGGACACGCCAAACCCTGAAAGCCCACTCCAATTCCTGTCCGTGGTCCCTCAAGCAACTCACCTTCATGAGCTCGAAGAACTCTGCAGGGGAAGAAAGCACCCTCACGTGCGAGCTGGAGACTCCAAATTCTGGGACCAGGTTTCTGATCCACTGGAACCTGTGCACGCCCTCGGGACAAAGGCAGCAAGGTGGGGAGGTGACCTGAGGGACAGTTGGGGACAACAAGGGAGCCAGTAACAGCCATGGTGACCTGTTTAAAGAAACATGCAAATGAGTTGCCTTTGTCAAATACCTCTGAGGACTGACCCTTTGCCGGAAGACAGAATTTTGGCCAGTTCAGATTTTTCCATATAATTTAAGCCTTCCTTCTTCCCAGCACCTTAAGTGGCCAGTGTTAACACAGACAAAGCAGCAGTGCCTGCATACAAACCCAATAAAGTCACTCCCCGATAATGCAGGGGCCAACTGAGAGCAGCAATGAGAAAGTTCCCAAAGTTCCTGCCCGATTCCATCTTCCCCTCAACACAAATCCACCTCAGAAAAACCCTGCCTACTGGTGGGCTACCTCCTCTGAGTTATTGGTCAGGGAAGACCCAGAGGCCCCCAAATAACACAGGCTATTGTTCTGTTCTTAGTTGTCCCCATAACCACATAGCAAGACCCTAGTGCTGAAGACACTTCGCTGTAGGACATAAAGAAACCCATCTGGAACTGACCTGAAACGCCCCCCCCCACTTCCGGGTGGCTTTAACAGTGCTGAAAGGTGCTATGCTTATCTCTGGGGAAGAAAAAGCATCAACATAACTTCCAGGGAGCCAGCAGAAAGGACTGAAGAGCTGGTGATGAGGAGTGCTGTGACATACTGTCTTCTGGCCGTGACATGGCTGCTGCACCCCTGAACTTGCTCACAGCAGCCACAGTTACCAGCACAAGATCAAACCACCAAGATAAGTCAGCATTCCAGCAGGCAGCACTAAAGACTGGGTCGTCACATCAACAAAGGAGAAGCGGGAAGAGGGGGGCTGGGGCGCAGCTCAACAGCTAGGGGGACAGCGCAGGAGCCACCACACCAGGCAGCTCACAGCAGCTGCAACTCCAGTCCCAGTGGATCCAACACCCTCTTCTGTGCACTGCAGGCCCATGCACACACAGGCTCAGAAAATCAAAATCAAAAAGGAAAGGATATGAAGATCCTCTGGGGACTAGACAAGGTCGAGACACAAAGTATGAAATTGCCAAAGAAGAAATAAAAGATAGACTTTCTTGTTTTGTTTTGTTTTGGAGACAGGGTTTCTCTGGGTAGTCTTGGCTGTCCTGGAATTGCTTTGTAGACCAGGCTGGCCTTGAACTCACATAGTTCCACGTGCCTCTGCTTCCCAGAGTGCTGTGATTACATGCATGCGGCACTGTGCCAGGTTCAGACACTCTTTTTTTTTTTTTTTTTTTTTCTTTTTTTAAATCCTGCCTACAGATATTGGAAACAAGGTTAGCCTGGAAGAAACTCATGACTCACAGGGCTTCTGTTAAAGGACCTAAAAAGATTAAATTTTCTCTTTACTACACAGATTTGGAAGAAGGCGTGCAGTACACAGTGGAAAAGAGTTTTCTTACGAGGTGTTGGCTTGACAAGGGGCCTCTTGGCTATTGGACACACATCCTCCCAGGGCTCCACCAACACCAGCCTGTCAGCACAAAGCACAAAGCTGCACCCCAGGAAGGCCTCAGGTGTCCAGACTGAGTCATGCCCCTCCTGCCCCCACATCCCCAAAACCACACACAAGCTGCTCTAAATCCCAGGCTGTGAGCAGCAGCAGGAAGCACTTTCCAGCTGTGGCCGAGGAGGGTTCTGGGCAGCATGTCCAGCATGTCCATAGCACCCGGGGCTCAATGAGGATTCCAGGAAGATGACCTCACTGCTCGGCCCATGCTCCAGCAATGACTCTCCCAGGGCTCCAGCGCTGCAGGGATGCCAGATGGCCCCCAGCTGCACTTCCCAGAAAGCCCACCGGCCTGTCATGGCCAACTCACTGCCAAGAAAACTTTAGTCAACAGTGGAAGATGCTAACTCTCTGGGTCCTTGGCCACTCATGCAGAGGTGAGAACGAGGGCAGCAGTTTCCCTGCTCTCACTATGGCAGGTGAGGGCACACCTCGGTGCTGGCTTGCAAATAAAAGTCCACAGTGTAAACAAGAGGCTGCTGCCTCCATGTCCCACACACTGCCTGGCCTTAAAGGGAAGAGGGAGACATGGACATAGGAAAATGTCACAGCTAACCTGGGAGGCCCTCACTGGGTACATGTGTGAGTGGAACATGTCTGTGCAGCAGGAGCCTCCATCCCACAGCACACCCTCACCCTGCAGATCATATGGGGAAGAACCAGGGCTCTCCTGCTTCACTCTGGGCCTAGTCCTTAGTCCCCACACGGCTACCATATGAGCAGAAAGATGCCAACCAGCTCACAGAGAGAAAGATGAGGAACTCCCATCCACACCAGGCAATCCAGAACAGGGCCAGAGTGCGTAGGAACCAAACTCAAGCCATCGAGTGAATACTCACCACACACTATGGAAACAGCCAAGAAGAGCTGGTAGCATCTGCCTCCCCTTCTTGTGAAGGCCTCACCAACTCACACACCTGGGATTACAGAGCTCAAAGAGGAAATGCTAAAGATGACTGGATGAATGTCAAGATACATATGGTCAAAGGAGAGGTGGCAGAAGACACCTGGAGCTGCTGGAGGCTTGTGGCAGCCGACCTTCAAAGTATCTTAAAAACCAGCAAGTTTCAAACTGCAGAGAGGGGGCTCTGGGCAAGGTGAAACTTGAGTAACAGAAAACTTCTAGCCAGGTGGTGGCACACGCCATTAATCCCAGCACTCCAGAGGCCGAGGCAGGCAGATCTCTATGAGTTTGAGGCCAGCCTGGTCTACAAAGTTAGTCCAGGATAGCAGGGCTACAGAGAGAAACCCTGAATGAAGGAAAAAAAAAAAAAAAGAAAGAAAGAAAGAAAGAAAGAAAGAAAGAAAGAAAACAAAGAAGGAAAGGTCCAGAAAGCAGTCCAGTGACGGTATGCACCCATACTCATATCCCACAGAGTATCAGGGCAGGCCTAAAACAGCCAGCATGGCAGGCAGTGGCTGCAAGGGTGGCAACCTTGAGCAGGTCTCTCCCTTGCCGGCGAGCTCTCCCTGGGAATGTTCCACCAGGGCCTCAGTCCAAAAGTTGCAGGCTCCTCTGTACTGGCTTCCTGTTTAATCTGTGTACTGACAGGTTTATTTTTGCGAGCAAGAAGGAGCTGTGAGCCAATTAGCGTTTGCCGATTCACTGTGGAGGCACCCCAGACTTGATGTGGCTTTCAAACGTTCACGGAGCAGCACATCAACAAAGGCAGTGAGTATCAAGAGCCCCTACAACACACACAAGAGACCCATCTGGACTGGAGGAGAGCAGCTCCGTCTACTCCAGGACCAGAATCGTGGAGGCCAACTCCTGGCTTCCCATAATGAAACTCCTGCTTGTCCCCACACCAGCAGCAGCCCCACTGTACAGGAATCAAGTCTCCAGGGGCCACCCACCTGCACAAGTGACTCCCAAGCCGGGAGGTTTACTAGGAAACCACATGCCCTATGCCCTGAGTCAGTGGTAAAGGCCCCTTGCTGCTGAGCTGGACAACCTGAGTTCAATACCCCGGAACTCGTATGCCAGAAGGAGAGAACTGGCTACAGTGAGTTGGTGGTACTCACACATAGAAAGACAAACACAATACAAAAAAGGAATTTAGGAAAAACAAACAAACAAACAAACGTGTCCCGTGAAAACTAAGCCTGGGAGCTCCGAGGCAGAGGCATGATTACAAAGAACTGAACCATCATGCTCACGTTCAGGGAAGCAAGCCACCACACAGGCAGTTTCCACATCTACAGCTGATTCCCCTAAGTCATCTCTTTCTAGATACCATCTAACACCCAGTTCTAAGCACTCGGAGAAGGAAGTGGCACCCAGTTCTAATCACTCGGAAAAGGAAGGTACTGTGGGCCTTGCCTCTCTGAAGGCCCCTCCTTCCCCCTGGAATGCCCAGGGAACAGAAAACAGGGCCTGCAGGCTGGTGACCCCTCCACCTGACGCCTAGGAGAATACATGAGAGGTGTCTCAGCATTAGGGACCAACAGCACAAAGCCACCCTCGGCCTGAAGCCCAAGGACAGAGGACAGCATGGTCTCACAATTAGTTGCTCAGGCCACACCCATATGATACCTGACTCTAGGCGAAGGTTCAGCGAACAGATTTAAAGCTTCCCGTAGACACTGCAAACAAAACTCCTGGAACTCAGGAATGACCAGGAAACCCTACCAGCAGGGTCCTGCGGAAGGGGCACGGTGAGAAGAGTGGGCTAAGCAGAGAAAGAGGCTTCTCCCCACCATCCCAAGATCTACCGGGCACAGATCCCGGAGCACAGTGTGGACAGTCTTCTCTGGGCCCCAACAACGACGGAATCAGCCTGGTGTGCCAGAGTCCAGGCAGGACGGCATCCCCCTCAACACCCCTCCGAGAGCATCAATGAGCTCAGAACTGCCAACCTGCCAGCCAACAGAAAGCCACATGCCCTTGAGTGGACCGGGGCACTGAGGGCTTCCTGCTTGCCTTGCCTGTGGGTGGGCCATGGCAAGACCCAGCCTAGCTCCTCCATTCTCAGTAGAGGGAGGCAATGCAGAAGGGCAAACCCTACAGGCACACTACTGTCTCACTTTACCCTCTGTGGCCCCTCAACACCCCTGCAGCCATAGTCCCTAGTGCTACCTACCACCAGTGGAACACTGGGACTAAAGTTCCTTCCCAGGGAGATGCAAAGTCCCAACAACAAACCAAGACACAAAAGCACCAAAGGGCACTCTGGGTGAGTAAATGAATTTAGTGGGCTTCCTGACAGAGCACAGGGGAGAGGTTACCCACTGAAGTGTGTGCGGTCGCCACAAAGCCCCCACCAGAAGCAAGGAAAATGGCTGGAGCCCCCATCCGTAGTCTTCCCCAGCTACAGCCCCTGCCCTCTCCAAGGCCGTGTGCGTGCAACAGGTGTTAATGGAGGGACTGTTTACTCAGGTGGGGTCTCTTGACCCTCCCTGACCTTCTGTGAGGAGTGTGGCCAGTCAACAAGCCCAGCTGGGATGATCTTCTCAAGCGGGCACAGCTGAATGCCCCAAGATGGCGTTTGTTGGACTGAGGACAGGCCTTCAGACAAACACAAGCTGTAGTCAATGTGCACGGCTTTGGACAGAGTGCTGTGAAGCTAGAGGCCAGCCTGCCTGCTGACCCTAAACATAGAACCCACCATGGCCAAGAATGCTTTGTTCTGCACACAGGCCTCAGGGTTCACTCCCTCTGGGAAACAAGAGGGTTCCTGGCACATACTGACGGGATCCCAGTCAAATCTGCCCAAATGCTTTCCCCCCGAGGGAAAAAAAAGTCTTTAGAAGAAACTGTGGTATTTGGTCATCCCATTTTCAGAAACTACTTTTTAAGAAAAGTCCACCCTCTGCCCGCCCCCCTACCCGTCATACATTTAAATGTAAAATGTAACTGATGAGAAGAGCAACAGTCATAACTTCCTGAGAAGTCTGCACTTCCTGCAGCCCTGACAGCAGAGGCCCTTCCTGGCTTCTGTAGTCTAAGCCCTAGCAAGGGAAGTGATGCTGCAGGTTACTCAAGACGGTGGCCGCTGGACTCCCCCAGCAAGTACTGCTCCAGAGGCCCAGCTGTCAGTACCCAGCTACACACTGACCGCAAGCCAAAAGGAAGTCGATGGCATTGGAGGACTGAAGAGCTGAACCGTCGTCCTTAAAGCTAATGAGGCATGCCAGCAGCAGCCATGTCCACTGGCTCTGGGCTCCCGCCAGGCTGCCTCCCTTCCTCATTTCTCAGTATTTACAAGAGGATTAGCTATCGGAGCATTTTAATCCCAGGTTGTTCTCCATCTGCCTGGCAGCACATGTCCAGCTAGAAGCCATTTACCCCAGCTAAAGCACACTCAGGGGCACTGTCATAGCAACTTACCAAGCTACAGCAAGTGAGGCAGCTGAAACTCTAGTACTAGGATAAGCTCAAACAAGGTCACATCTGAACTATCTGATTCCATATCATTTCCCACCAACCCACTCTAACCGCCATAAATAATACACCAAGAGTGGACTGAGACTGAGGACAAGCTCATTGGTACAGTGCTGGTTCAGCATGTGCAAAGGCCTTGTGTTCAAAGCCAGTGCACCCAAAAAACTTTGACAAACTCACTAAAGCCATACAGTGCATAAGCACTTGCAGGTAAAGTGGATCAGTTATTCATGGTCATCCTCAATGACATACCGAGTTTGAGGCTAGCCTGGGCTACCTGAGACCTTTTGTCACAAACTGAAACAAAGAGACAGAGCTCTAGTGAGTTGGGAAGGCTAAGCCCCAACATCAGAAATGGTCAAAGAACAGTAACTGCGGGAGTGTGATGGTTCCTCAGTGTAGAAGTTTTGTCAGAATGTCTACTAACCTTCTATCACAACGTAAGAAGCTCCCATTGAAAGACCCTTCTGTCGTACCTGTTTCCCTCTCACAAGTCAGAAAAATTAGGAACAGTCAGTGTCTCTGTCTCTCTGGCCCCTCCATAAAGAAAACAGGCTTAAGTTTAAAAGATCAAGATTGTTATACAGCTGTGCACGGTGGAATGTGCCTGTAATACCAGCAACTGGGCAGAGGCAGGCAAATCTCTATGAGTTCAAGGTCAGCCTGGTCTACAAAGCGAGTCCAGGACAGCCAAGGCTACACAGAGAAACCCTGTCTCGAAAAACAAAAGAAAACAAGATTTTGTTATACCTATAGCTAAACTAAACATAGTCTTAAAGGGAAATCTATAGCCCCAAAGGGACAGGTCCTTGTGTGGCAAACAAACTCAAGATGATGAACAAACAACCTCTCATTTCCCACTAGGTCCCATCTGCTCTAGTTAAGGAGCCCATTTTGTGCACTACTGGCCCCAAACCCCTTCATCAAGGCGTGGGCCTCTCCTGAGCACTGAGCACGTCCACCTGCATGGATGCAGCTCAGGAGCCACAGATGACCTTACCATCATCCACAAACCTAAGGCTTTTACTCCCAGTTGAGTGAGGTGCTACAATCCAAGCACTTGGTCACCTGACCTACCTCAACATCACTCCACACACCCAATGCAGGACCGACTCTTCTACTGCCACTGTCCCTGAAACATAGCACCTCCACCCCCAAATCTCAGGCCTGTACTATTCACAAAAGAAATAACACAAGGACTAAAATTTGCCTCCCTAGGTCTCTGGCCCGGGAAACTGACTTGCTCCAAGCTCCTCTCCTACCTAGCAACCCTTCATCAGCTGCTAAAAACGTTTCAAATACTGTCTGTCCCTCTTGTTCACATCATTCCCCCTGAACTGTCTACTCTCCCTTCTTCCCTTCACTCCAAACAGCTCTGGGATCTGCCACCAGGGGCCTTCCATAACCTCAGAAGCGTTTTCTGGGTGCCACCAAGACCTTCCACCCTGCTTTCCTGGAACTGTCTGCTCACAGGTCAGGGCACTTTAAAGGCAGGGCTGTGTCGTTCTCTCACTGAGAACCTAAAGGAGCAGTGACCCAACCCCATGAGGAAGAAATGAACTATCTACTTCTCCTGATGATGGTGAGTCAGACACTGGCTTCAGAGAAAGCAACAGTATTTCAAGATCACTAATAAGAAATGATTTTCTCTGTTCTCCAGTCTCTACAGGCACCTCTAAGCCTGAAAGGAAACCACGCGGTGAAAAACCGTTCCTCCTGCTGGCCACAAGGATTCACCAAGCCCCCAACGGCTGAGTCAGACTGGCAAGCCAGAATCTAAAATAACTTAAGCTCATGACTACACAGAGTTATTATCAATGAATCAGTGATCACAGAATTACAAGAAACCACACCATTCGGGGAATGAGGGCTTGGGAGGTGCTGTGGAACAATGGAGAAGATTCGAAAGCCAGCAGCTGAGAGTGAGTGGCCACAACTGACATGAATAATGCCAAACACTAGGGGCCCAGAGAACCAGAAAAAGCTGCAAGCCAAACAAGGCAGAGGCGGGGACAAAAACCTGCAGGGTCACTCACTGGTGGAAACATGAATCCCCATCCTTACCCCAAGAACTGTAAAACAAGAGCTTCTGAATGCATAGCCAAGAACTCATTTTCTGACTCAGAGAAACCTGTCACTCAAAGCCCTACCCGAGACCCCACTAACTGTAGACTTTATCTTTTGGCTTAGAAATACGGAACCACATGTGCTGCAGCCATTGTGGGAAGGTCAGTGAGTGTGGGGCACATGTCTGCAATCCCACAACTCAGGTGATGGCAAGAAAAGCAGGAGTTCCAGGGCATCTTCAGCCACAGCTAGTTCAAGGCCAGCCTAGGAAAATGAGACGCTGTCTCAAACAAACAAGAGTTCTGTAAAACCAAGGTACACGACCCTCACTGCACCTGCAACCCCCCATCCAGAAGGTGAAGTAGGCCGCCCTTAACTACACAGCTAGACTGAGTCGGGCTGGGCTACCTTCAACCCTGCCTCAAAAAAAGAGAAAAACAATTTAAGAAGACAGCCCGGACAACTTCAGAGTTCTAGGACAGCCCTAGGACAGCCCTCACAGCTCCATAGTGAGATCCTGTCTTAACATACATTCACGGGCTGGAGAGAGCACAGTGGTTAACAGTGGCCACTGCTCTTGAGGACTTAAGTTTGAGTCCTAGAACTGCCTGTAACTTTAGCTCCATGGGATCCAGTGTCCTTTTCCAGGGGACTCTGCACTCACATGCAATAACACAGAGACACACACAATTAAAAACAAAAATAAAAGCTTGGTCTGAGTGTGGTGGCGCCCACCTTTAATCCCAGACTCCACGGCAGAGAAAGGAGGAGTTTAAGGCCACCCTGGTCTACCCAGGGTTCAGCCAGCTACATACCTGCAAACAAACTAATTATCTTTTTTTTCCCCCTCTATCTTTCAAAGGGGCCAATGAGGTAAAGGTGTCTGCAACCAAGCCTGATGACCTGTGTTCAATTCCTGGGATGCACATATGCACACACAATAAAGACTTTCCAATTAAAAAAAAAAAATGATAGCACAGGAGAGGAGAGAAAGACATTTTCAGCTGGTGGGACAAGCCTGTGACCCCTGTGCTAAGGAGACTAAGAGAGGAGGACACAGTTTAAGGCTAACCTGGGTTACAAGGCATGGGGACAAGGCTCAGTTGGTAAAGTATCTGCCTAGCCCTGGAAATGACCCCTAGCACAACATAAATTGGGCACAGTGACACACTGAAACATGCCTATAATCCCAGCACTCAGGTTGTAGACAAAAAGATTAAAAGTTCAAAATCATCTTCAGCTACAAAGCACATCTGAAACTAACGTGGGCTACATGAGTCCCGGTCCTTTAAAAAGAAAAGGTCAGTGGTCAACACCAATGCTGAACAACGATTGGTAATGTCTAAAAACATAGGGGAAACTAACAAAGCTTCCTAAAGCGCCCATCTCTCATCAGGCTCAACTTTCGAAACCTTAAACTCCACTTTTCAGTGGTCTGACAGCATGATGTAAGCATCACCTGACTTTATAAAGTGACCAGGTCTTTGGCTGAGCCAGTAAGGGAACAGAGTGGCCACCTCCAGGGGGCCCTCTCCAGAGGGAAACTTGAGCCATTCTGGATCTGTAGGCATCCAAGACTTCCTTTCTGCCTCGATTCTGTCACCTGGAAGTTCCTCTAAGTCAAATTTGGGCTTTGGCTGGCAAGTTCCCTCTGTTACTCTGCGCTGCACATCTAGAACCAACACAAGAGATTGTACCCATGAACGAACATAGACCACACCTGTGTTTCCAGAGAATCAGGAGCGATAGGCTAGCCGGAGTTACTTAGCCAGTTTCAGGCCAGTCTGGGATTCATGAGAACTGGGGGCTAGCAAGCTTGCCTGAACTCACATGGTAAAAGAGAACCAACTTCCAAAAGTCATCCCCTGCCACCACCTGAGCGGCATGACGCATGCAAAAATTAATTATTTGAGAAAGAGAGAGTGAGCGCCAGATGTGTCTCTGCGATAGTGTGCATAAGACTCTGGGTTTCAGACCCAGCACCAAAAGATAAAGAAAACACCTATAAAATTAAAACGCTGAACAATACTTCAACTTATGAAATAGGTTCAAAGTTTTCGTTCAAACCAATGTCTCTAAACATATGCTCACAAGAGAATCACACAGTTTTTTTTTTTCTTTTTTCTAAATATTAACAACAGCATCGGGCCTCTTGGTTGAGCTTGTTCTTAGCAAATGTTTACTCTGAAGGACCACAGCCCGAACAAGCTGCTTCAAAGCCTACTTCAGCGCTTACACAACCCACTTCAGTACTTTTCCAGAAACAGGCCTTTTGAAAGCGCGTAGAAAGGGTTCCGAGAGTTTCCTCTTCGCCAGCCTGAGTGCCGACTGAGTCAGGATTGAGAAACGTCCCCGGCAGGATGTGAGAAAGGCCGCTCGCACCCGGTCCCCGCCGGGCTGATTCACTCCCGCCAAGTCACCGCGTTAACACAGACTGCCACACTCACCCCGCGGGGCCGGAGGATAACAGCCTTCGCCCCGGGGTCCCCGGCCGCAGCCCCAAGCGCGCCCCGGGTGGCTCCTGCACGGTGCACGCCCACGGGGACCACGGCTGAGCCGCCAGCACGCGGGGAGGCGGCGAGGCCCCTGCCCGTCCCGTCCGATCCCTCACCTCCGGCGCCGGCGCTCCCGACTCCTGCCCAGACGGTCGGAGAGGCGGCCCAGGAGTGCAGCCAGCCCGGGCCGACCAGGCAGCAGACCCAGCAGCCGCCTCCAGAACACCGGGCCCGCTGCCGGCGCCGCCATGGAGACCCGCCGCTTCCGCTTCCGGCGCGCGAGAACTTTATTGACAGTGGGAGCGCGGACACGGATCCAGTGCGCAGGCGCAGGAGCGACCACGGGGCTTCGCTGAGACTGTACTGCCTGGTCCTCTGTGTCCTTTCTGGGGCACGGTGTAGCTCCAGGGACGGAGGTCAAGGGCAGGCAGAGTGGGCCCCGGTCCTGACTCACCTGAGGGTCCAAGAGGGAGGATGCTGGTGACAGCTCAGTGCCCCGAATTCTGTCAGATTGATAGCTGCTGCCCTGCGCCCTACACTCACCGACCTTGCTCCAAGAGGAAGGAAGGATGCTCAGCTCCCTGACACCCGTCAGACTCAACTGCCGCCCTGCGCTCACACGAGGGTCCAGAGGGGAGGGTGTTAGTGACATCCCAGCGCCCTGACATCTGTCATATTGACAGCTGGCCGCCTTGCGCCCTGCACTCACCTGCCTGGCTCCCAGAGGAAGGATTCGAGTGACAGCCCATCACCCTAACAGCCACTGACTTGCGCTCCGAATTCGCCTGCATCGCCCCAGGATGGTGTCAGCTAAGCACCTGAGGCCTGACCCTCCTCTGCCACCTGTCAGATCTACTGCCACTGATTCCTTCCCTGGCTTACTTAGGCTGGAACTTAGAAACTAGAAACACTGTAAAACAATCAGAATTCTGTTTGCCCCAAAGACGATGTGGGGTTAAAACTGTGACTATTACGCTAAAAGTCTGATTTAACTTCCACCAAAATATCCCAGGGAATTAACGACACATTCGCACAAGAATATTTATCTCAGCATTTCTCCCATTATTGAAAGTGCGGAGGCAGGCGGTGGTGGCGCACGCCTTTGATCCCAGCATTTAGGAGGCAGCAGCAGGCGGATCTCTGAGTTTGAGGCCAACCTGGTCTACAAAGTTAGTTCCAGACAGCCAAGGCTGTTACACAGAGAAACCCTATTAAAAAAAAAAAAAAACAAGAAAAAATGTAGAAACAATCGCAGTAAAGGGGTTGGTTAGGGGCTGGAGAGATGGCTCAGTGGTTAAGAGCACTGTCTGCTCTTCCAAAGGACCTGGTTTCAATTTCCATGCACCTACATGGCAGCTCACAACTGTCTGTAACCCCAATACCAAGGGATCTGACACCGTCACATTAATGTGCATAAAATAATTTTTAAAGGAGTTGGTTAGATACGCTGAGGTGTATCAGTACACTGGATAGTCATATCTCCGTGAAAAGTGGTATCCTAAAAGGCTACTTAGTGGCATTACTTACAAAACTACCAGGGGCTGGCAAAATGGCTCAATAGATAAAGGTGCTTGCTGCCAAGGCTAAAAACTTGAGTTTGAGCCCAGAACACATACGGTAGGAAAGAGACCTGCCTCACCAGCTTACCATCTGTTGCACATGCTCTCCACAGCCTGTGTGTGCCTGCTTCTCACAGGAAACAAACGAACATGGAGGAACTTAAATGAAATAAAATAAAAAGGGAGAGGCCAGCAAGGTAGCTCAATGGATAAATGTGCTTGCCATGTGAAACTGTGCTCTGACCTTCACACTTGTGCCTCCTTCAGATCACACATGTACACACATAACAACAACAATATATGTTACACTGGTTTTTAAATGTTATGCTGATTTTAAAAATAACAAAAATATTAGCAAAAAGTAGTACAAAGACAATCTCATGCAAGCATAGTAGCCCACATTGTAATCCTAGCCCCTCACCAGCCCTAAGGAGGCAAAAAAGAAAAAAGAAAAGAAAAAGAAAGAAAGAAAGAAAGAAAGAAAGAAAAGAACAAAAGAAAGAATAAGGCAGAACCCAGAACTTGGGAGATAGAAGACAAGAGGATGAGGAGTTAAAAATCATTTGTTGCAACAAAGTGAGTTCAAAACCAGCTAGGGATGCATGAACCTCTACCTAAAAAAATACAATTTTGAAAAAATTAAATCCTGGCACATGAGAGACAGAAGCAGGCAGAGTTCTTTGAGTTTGAGGCCAGCCTGGTCTACATAAGTAAGCTCCAGGACAGCCAGAGCTATATAATAAGACCCTGTCTCAAAAAGCAAACAAACAAACAGAACAAACTGGGCAGTGGTGGCACAGGCCTTTAATCCCAGAACTCAGGGAGGCAGACATAGGAGAACAGATCTCTGAGAGTTCGAGGTCAGCCTGATCTACAAAGAGAATTCCAGGACAGCCAAGGCTACACAGAGAAACCTCAAAAAACAGATAGATAGATAGATAGATAGATAGATAGATAGATAGATAGATAGATAGAAAACAACTTCATTTAGGAGACTGAGATGTTCTCAAGGATCAGCTAGTGATGTCTGCGAACTTCTGGATCAGTTACAGGCAGTGATTACTTCGGATTGCCTTTAATTTTTAAGCACATATAGTTGTACAAATACCAGGTAGAATCTGATTTAACTCTTCCATATTAGAGTTGGTGAATCATCAGATTTCCTAACTTCCAGTAACCAGGATGAGATGTCAGTGCCTTCAGCCTGTCACGGGAGATACAGAGTAAACACACGGCTAACAGCTGCACTGTCGCGCCATGCCCAGGAGTGGGGGTAGGGGACCACAGAGCATCCTCGTCACCCTGAAAGAAAAGAAGGTTCACTGCTTTCTTGGTGGTTCTTTGCTGTGTGAGGCGGCACCTGGACCATAGGGTTGGCTCGCTGGGAAATTCTCCTGTAAAACAAATTGTAATTTCACACAATGATATTGACTGCATGGCAAATGAAACTGATAAATAGTTCCATTCTGTGTAAACACAGATGGCCCCAGCCCTTCCAAAACCATATACCAAGAGCCTCTAGCTTCATGGCTACTCTGAAACAAGAGTCATAAGCAGAGTGAAGCAGCCATGACTCTTCCAGGACATGAATATCTTAGAGATTCCAAATCTTACATGCTGACTTTCAAAGATGAAGCAACTTTTAAAATTCATTTTTAATTTTTTTTTGGATTTATTTTATGTGTAGAGGGTTTTGCTGCATGTCTGTATGCATGATGTGCACACACTCACACACACACACACACACACACACACACATGCCTTGTGCCTATGTAAGTTAGAGGACGGCATCAGATCCCCTGGAGCTGGAATTATAGATGGTTTTGAGCCATCCGGTGCATGCTGGGAACTAAACCCTGGTCCTTTGCAAGAGCAACAAGTGCTGTTAACTGCTGAGCCATCTCTCCAGCTATCTTATCTATCTGTCATCTATCTATCTATCTATTTTTGGCTTTTCCAGAGATTTCTCCGTGTAGCCCTGGCTGTCCTAGAACTCACTCTGTAGACTAGGCTGGCCTCAAACTCAGAGAGCTACCTGCCTCTGCCTCCTGAGTGCTGGGATTAAAGGCCTGCATCACCACACTCAGCAAAGCCTTTATTTTTAAAATAATCTTTTTTTTTTCCCATTGACAGTTTCACACACATAAATAGTGGATATTAGTCATTCTTCTGTATCACCCTGTCTCCCCTACTCTTTCTTCTCCCACTGACAGCCTTCTTCCCAACACGGCCCCTCCTACTCTCATGTCTGTTAGCCCCTGAGTTGCCTCGGGAGCATGGGTAAGCAACTTGTTAGTGGTCGCACCATTGATGATAATGACACCTGCTACCTCGGCAGCTATTAACTGTCAGCACTCACGAAATAATCTTTAAATTTTGTTTTCGAAATCCAGGGCTGATGGTGTACTTTTAATCTCAGCACTCAGGAGGCAGAGGCGGGCAGATGTCTGAGTTCAAGGCCAGCCTGCTCTACAGAGAGAGTTCCAGGACAGCAGAGCTACACAGAAAAACCCAGTCTCAAAGCCCACCCTCCAAAAATTATTTTTTATTTATGAGTGTCTTGTCTGCACATTTATGTGTACCTTGCATGCCTGCTGTCCAGAGGGCTAAGAGTCCCTAGAACTGGGGTTCCAGTTGGTGTAAGCCACCCTGTGAGAGCTGGGAACCAGAATAGGATCCTCTGATTTTGGAGCAATTTGATTTGTTTTGTTTTGGTTTTTGAAACAGGGTTTCTCTACGTAGCCTTGGATAGCCTGGAATTTGCTCTGTAGACCAAGCTGTCCCTGAACTCACAGGGGGTCTAGAATGCTAGAATTAAAGGCCGGCATCGTCCCTGGGTCAATTTTTAACTGCTTCCATTTGCACAGTGACAGAAAGTACATTCTTTCTGCTCCGAGACCTTGTCTGAGTTGGTTGGTGAGAGATGAGACTTGCCCAGATGACAACAGGGCCGAGATGAGCTGCGTGAGGTAGGGCAGAGCTCACTACTGTGCCTGGGGTTCCCTGATGCGCAGCTTGAGCCCAGACAGGAAAGTGTGGTCCTGGGAGAGCCACTCACACCTCCACTGAGTCCTGCTCAACCCCCTGCCTCTTCCCACTGCCTTCTCGTTAGCTCCCTCACTCTTTCCCAAACAGGAGATGCCAGGATGAGAAAGACGGTCAGTGGGCCTGATGACAGACAGTATGTCTTCCCAAACGGAAGAGGAAAGCCATTCACTGGAAGCAGAGTTGACGTCAAGGAGCAGTGGCTGATGCCCCCAGATCAGGCTGCTCTCCCAGGCAGGAAGCGCCAGGAAATCCTGAGCCAATGGCCCATTGATTCACTCTCTGGCCCAACATCCACACCAATGCTGAAGGAAGGCCATTGCTCCCAAGCCTGAGAGCAATCACTCCTGGACAAGAGCTACTAGCAAAAATAAGGTGCTGGGGTGGGGGATGGTTCAGTGCTGGCCTGGCATGCATGAGGCCTTCGGGTCAATACCAGCACCATGTACGCCAGGGGCACACCTTTAATCCCAGCCCTTGAGAGGCAAGTGGGTCTCTGTAAATTTAGGGGCCGCCTTGGTCTACATATCAAGTTCCAGGCCAGTCTGGCTACTCAGTGAGATCTTGTCTATGAATGAATGAATGAATGAATGAATGAATGAATGAATGAATGAATGAATCTTTAAAAGCACTCTAATGTCCATATCAGAAACTGTCAGCTTCGCCAAGCTGGACTTGGTGCACATGCCTTTAATCCTAGCACTTAGGAGGCAAAGGCAGGTGGATCTCTGAGTTTGAGGCCAACCTGGCCTACAAAACAAGTTCCAACACAGCCAGAGCTACACAGAGAAATGCTGTCTCGAAAAACAAAAACAAAAAATAGCTTGCCAAAGCCAGGCATGGCTACCTACACCTATAAATTCCGGCACCTGGCAGGAATATTGCCACAAGTTTAAGGTCAGCCTGGGCTACAGATAGATGCTGAGGAAGAGAGAGAGGGAGGGGGGCAGACTGATTAATTGCCAGAAAAAACAAAAACAAAAACAAAAAACCTTGGCGTTTCTGTGAAGGCTTCTACCAGAACTACTGACTGACTAGAACCAACAGACTATGGAAAGTTGGAATGCTGCATATCCAGTAACATCATCTTGGCTCTAGCCTTGTTAGTAGCAACTCATCATCCGCCCGTGTGCTTGGCCTAACATCTCTGTGGCTACGACATGAAACCTTTGGGGACACATTCATTTAACAGAGCCCTAAATTCCGCTGATCCAAAAGCTAACTGTCATCAGACCACACCCGAAACCTACAGCAGAGAATTCCCCATTGCCGTAACCCACCTCCCTGAAGCTCCCACCAATGAGCTTGAGAAGCACTGTGGCTTACAGCTTTCTTCTGTTCTATAACAATAAACACCTCAAGAAATGGGCTCTGGGGCTGGAGAGAAGGCTCAGCAGTTAAAAGCACTGGCTGCTCTTCCAGAGGACCCAGGCTCCATTCCCAGCAACCACAACAATCTGTAATTCCTGCCCCAGAGGATCTGACACCTTCTTCTGGCCTCCACTGGCACCAGCCGTGAACACAGTACAGGCAAACACTCGTACGCACAAACACAGTTTAATTAAATTGAAAAGAAAAAAGAAATGGGCTGCAGATAACTATAGCTCCTGAGAGAAAGAGCATGTCAATCACCAGCCCTGGGTCCCATCTCCGGCATGGAATAAAAAAACATGCTCCCAGCACTGGGAGAACATTTGAGGCCAGCCTGGGCTCCAAGAGAATCTGTCAAAAAAATCAATTTTTTTCTTCATTTTATTGTAATTATCCCTGTCGTATGTATGCATGTGGGAATGACCCACACAAGACACATGTCATAGCATGTGTTTGGAAGTCAGAAGACTATTTTATAAAGTCATTTCTCTCTTTCCACCTTTATGTGGGTTCTGGGGCTTGAACTCCAGTCCCCCCGCCCCCAATGAAAATTTTGATCACAATGTGATATTCAGGGCAGCCTGAATCCCCTTCTATTTGGTCATTCATATTTGGCTCCAGAGAGATAGCTCATCAGGTAAGGGCACCTTCCAGCCAAGCTCCCAAGCCAAGCAACCTTGGTTGGTCCCCAGGACTCACAGGGCTGAAGGAGAGAGCAAACTCCTCACGCTCTTCTGACCTGTGTCACATACACACTCACTCACACACAAATGAAAGGGTGATGCTCTCCCATATCTATATCCTGGCACCTCTCAAGGACCCTTCTGGCCTGAAGCTCCAGAATGGAGAAATTAGAGAGGCCTTCTAGAATTCTGGGACCAGGGCCTGTGTCCTCCAGAGCTGTAGGAATGTCTGAAGGAGCCCAAGACCATAAAAAAAAATTCCTTCCCAGCATAGAGGTTTAAATCAGCTACCTCCCTGGCGGGAGAAGAGGCCAGTCAAGGTTTGTCCACTTATCGTTACAGCTTTTCAGTGTCGAAAAAAATCTTGTCATCAGCAAAACAAAACATCTATTGCTCAATGGCTGCCTCACCACAGAGCAGCTGTGGGCTTTCTGGCATTTAATCAACCAGAAGTCAGAACCCAAATTTCTGGAAATGCCTCCGGGGCCAAGCATCCTGCTCGTTTCCCTGTCAGTGTGAGGATAACTGCAACCATTGGTTTCAGGGGAATCTTGGCCTCTTGTGGTGTGGCAGACAGCCAGCCCCATAGCGCCTCATGACCCAGCAGCCCAGCACATGGGAAACACGGCCGTCTGTGGCCAGTTGTCCCAAGGCCTCCCACTCCGTAGCTAAGGAGCAATCTAAGGGGGTCCCCTCAGCACCCCACCCTGCCACCACCTTTCCCAGCTTGGCCCACCTGGCCCATGCAGTGAAGCAGGAGAGGCTTCTTAGCAATAGTCTGGCTTGAGAGAGAGGCAGGGCAGGCCAGGCCTAGGCAGGAGGAATGACAGAACTTTCAGCATGGAGAGGGCCAGGCCGAGGTTGTCTGGCTCCCTGCAGCTCCTGACAAAGAAGGGAGAGCAAGGACAGGACAGTTGGGTTGGGGAAGGCCCAGGGCTAAAGAGCCCAATGTCCCACTAGAAGGTCAAGGGACGGCGCTGGAGTACAGACCTCCCATCAGAGGACAAAGCCCCAGAGCGTAAGTGTGAGGTTTCCAGCCTTTCGTCATTGCCTCGTTTTCTGAGGATTTATTCATTTTTATTTTATGTGTAGCCAGTCCAGGCTGGCTCACACTCAGTGTAGGCCAGGGTGACTTTGAACTCCAGGGCTTACAGAACGTAGCACCATTCCCAGCTTGCTCTCTCTCTGTCGCTGTCTCTGTCTCTGTGTGTGTGTGCGTGTGTGTGTACAAATGTGGACAGCATAAACAGGGAGGTCAGAAGACAGTCTTGTGAAACTGGTTCTCTCCTTCCACCCTTACACAGGTTTAAGGATCAAACCCAGTTTGTCAGGTTCAAATCATCAGGCAGCAAGCTCCTTGACCTGCTGAGCCTTCTTGCTGGCTCATTTCTATATTTTAAATGTTTTCTTAAAAAGTTAGTTGTTATTCCTGTATGCACCAAGGAATCCACTTATATTCTGGCTGTCACACGACAGAAGCACACAACTGAACAGAACTTAGCCACTAGTTTGTTGCTTTAAAATATACTCCCACTGCCGGGCATGGTGGTGCAGGCTGTAATCCCAGCACTCAGGGAGGCAGAGGCAGGAGGATGTCTGTGAGTTCAAAGCCAGCCTGGTCTACAAAGAGAGTCCAGGACATCCAAGGCTACACAAAGACACCCTGTCTCAAAAAACAAAAATTTACTCCCAAGAGGCTGTTTTCTCCACTGCATTTTCAGTTGACTAAGCTACAGAGGGTCAGGACCACCACCCACACACAGAACAAAGTTGAAGCTTTTCATGGAAGCAGGAAGCTGCCTAGCAAGTGGGAGGGGCACGAGAGCAGATGTGAGCCTGGAAGACACCGGACAACAGAGCTCAGAATCCTAGGAGCTGCTGCCGAGCCAGTCCTAGGTGCCCTTTGAGTCTCTCCCCTGCCTAGGCATGCGGGTCAGCCTGGACAGAGGAGCAAGGCTGCGGGGAAAGCCCAGGAGTTTGGTCAGCAGGCTGGTGCCCAGGGCAGTCCTCGCCCGGACTCTTCTCTAGACCCCAGCTTCCCATCAGTCTACCTCTGTCACTTCCTCAGGGAAGCCCCTTTGCATGGTTCCTTATAATGGGAACAACTCTGACTTCTTTTTCCATGAGGTATTGAATCTAGAGTCTAGATTCTAGAGCCTCCTGCATGCTAGGCAAGCCCTCTAACACACAGGCACACTCACACACACACACACACACACACACACACACAGAGGGAGAGGGAAAGAAAGAGAGCCCTCTTTTTACTTTTCTTTTTAAGACAAGGTCTCAAACTGGCCTTGAACTTTCAACCCTCCTGCCTCAGCCTCCCCAGGAACAGGGATGACAGACTCAGGTCACCAAGCCAGCCTTATGACATCTTTATGGCACTTATCGAGCTCCAAATTAATCAACTAGGATATCAACTGTGGAGGACTCCTGTTCTGCCAGGAAAAACCTAAGCCCAGACTGATAAATTACTGGCACCAGCCCAATCCCTGACCCACACAACCACTTAAGGAATAAATGATTGATTTTGTAAAGTAAGTGTGAAACAAGAGGCAAGAAATGGCTGTAAATGGCACACGGCTGTAATCCCGGCACTAGTGGGGCCGAGGCAGGTGGATCTCCGTGGGTGTGAGGCCAGCCAGGGCTACAAAGTGAGAGACGGCCTGTCTCAAACAATAAAAAGAACAGCTGGGCAGTGGTGGTTCACATCTTTAATCCCAGCACTGGGGAGACAGGGACAAGAGGATCTCTGAGTTCGAGGACGCACTGGGATTGTTTTTTTGTAAGAATTCAAAAACACTCTATGGGGACTAAAAAAATGGCTCAGGGGTTAGTTCACATTGCTCTTCCAGAGGACCTGAGTTCAGTTCCAGGTACCCAAGATCAGGCGCCTCATGACCCAGACTCAGGTTGCAGGAATTCCAGGCCCTCTTCTGCCCTCATATGCAAACGCCATACAGGTAGCTACATGTGCACATGCAGAAATAAATGTGTTCAGACCCCTGAACACATCCATGTCAAGGTCAGCTCTTAGGCTCCTCCCTATCCTCGATGGAGAGCCCTATCCTCATTCCTGACCCCCTTGTCTACCTAAAGCCGGGGACCTTGGGAGGCAGACGGGTCTATCTCTGCTTTGAACTTGCCCAGGGATCAGCATACCACCACCTCCGCGGAGGTCAGGGGCTCCTGAGGCTACCTGAGATTCACCTGCAGAAGGTAGGACAGGCTCACCCAGGTGAGGAACGCAAGGGTCCCAGCCGTGCGCTGCACAGAGCTGGGCAGCAGAGTTCACCTGCTCTCCCTCCAGCCCTGGTCTCTCAGGAGGTGCTTCCCAGCTGGTTTTACCTCATCACTCCTTGCAGGCTGGGCTCTCCTCTCTGGGTACAGCCACTTCTGCACTCGGCTTGTGGCCAGGCCTCATTTGCATTGCAACCCAGATGGCTCACCGCAGCCTGGCTTCCCAGAACTGCCCAGCTGCCCTGTTGTCTGTTCCCCAGCCCAGCGCCAGCTTGGCCTTGTGGGTGCTTCCCACCCTGGCCCTGGAAAGAAATGGGGTGTATTGGCTTGGAGGGTGGGATGGCAGGAGAAGTGTTGGAAGCCCATCCTCTACCCCCAACTCAGAACTTATGGACTCCAATAGGCAGAAAGTAACTCCTCAGGACCCCATTCCATTCACTCTGCACCTCCTCCAGCACCCGCCCCACACATACCCAATACCCACCCCCAAGTCCTCTGTGGGCAGAAGAATGGCCCCCAAGGCAAGGGTCCTGGCACTCAGGCCAACCCAGTCCCCGGAGGGTACCAGGAATTTGAGAAGTGAGGATTGAGTGAGTGGGCGGTGGGTTGGTGAAGTGTTTTCTTTTTCTTCCCCTCCTCTGAGTTTTCTGGGAAACGCCAGAGGCCCGCCTGGCTTGGAATGTCAGGCTTGAAAAGACTCTTTAGCTGCCACTTTGCAGACATTGGACCCGCAGACCTTTTCATTAGCTTCAGGCCCCTCCTGACTGCAACAAAGGCCTGACAACTGGAATGCTACTTCCTGGCCTCGGGCCATTGTCCTAGACACCCTCCACCCTGTGAGACTGTCAGCAATCGGAAAACAAGAAACTGGGGTCAACTTGACTTGATGGGTGACCCCTGAGCCCTTCTTGAAGGAAAGAGGTTATCTGTGACAAGCTCATCCCAGCCTTCCCTCTGTTCCTCAAGACGTCCTGAAGGGCAGAGAGAGAGAGGCTGGGCTGCAGCTAAGAGCCACACCCTCAGGGACCATGGCAGGCCTGTGCTCACTACAGCTTCAGGGGGTAAAGGAGAGACTTTCCAAGTTGACCCAGAGAAGGAGTAAAAGGGAAGCAGGCTCCTGCCTCACACTAGACTGCGTTTCAGGGCATATGGATTCCCATCTTGTGTTCCCAGGCCTAGGTGACAAGTTAACACAGAGCTGATAAAACACTGACCCATGTCAGGCTACCTGATGACCACACTCAAACAACCTTTCACAGCTTTGAAGACAGAGGCCTTGCACTTGATTCTCAGCAAGGTCATGGGATGAGGCAGGGCTCCCAACCCTGTGACTGCAGATCTAGTCATCAAGAACGGCAATCACAACATCCGTGCCCAGGGTAAGTATGGCACCTGAGGCCACCAAGCCACGCTGTTGCTTCTGCCTGCCTAGGCGCCAGCATTCCTTCCTATCTGGGCTCAGAGAGTGAGCTCAGCAGATGTCACTTGCCACAGGCTGGCAGCTGAAACCACAGAGCTCTTCCTGTCCATGTCAAACACTTATCTTTATTATCTTTATGACCCCCACCTTTGCCTGGAAATGGGATTCTGAATGCATCCAACTTCTGCAGTGGAGAGATTAGAAGGTGGTGGCCTCCCAATCCCTGAGACGGGAAAAGGCTAGGTGGAGCTAAAGGGTCAGATCTAGATAGCTGGCTCTTTTCCCCCTTCAGCTACCCAGCAGATAAGAGGAGGATGCAAACAGGGTTTGGGCTCTATCCGTGGTCTGTCATCTCTAGTTCTAGTCCTTGTCTGAAAGTGGGTCCCTGGAAATGTGCCTGCATTAACCAGGGTCTCTTCCCACTTTCCTGGGCTGTTTGTCTTCAGATTAGCAGGGTAATAATCTCCAGTAAACCATTGCTGGGTCTTCCCAGAACCCATGCCGCCTAGCCTGTCCGCGCAGAGGATTCAGAAACCAACCACTCAAGAAGAAAGCTGCCTGTGGTATCCAAGACTGACAGACAATACAAGTCCACGCAAGGTGGAATTAGATTCACTGAGGGCGTCCTGTCCACCAGGCCCCAGGTTTACAAAGGAAATAGGGCTCAGTGGTTAAGAGCCATAAACGTTCACAGTGCCCTATAAACTCCAGATCCAGGGAGCCCAGATGCCTCTGGCCTCCATGCACATACCACACATCTACACACGGGCACACACATATACTCATAACTTTAAAACAATGGTAATTTCAAAATGTACAGAAAAAAAGGACAATATATTCAACCCCTTCCTTTAAGATTCTCAAGATTCTCACTGACTGAGAGGTCAAAACACTTTGATGAGTACAGCAGTTTCAACATCTATTGTGAGGGGAAAACACAAATCAACCAAGCTGGAAAGTCAGTTTTACCCCAGGGGAGCAGGTAGGCTAAGCCAGCTGACAGAGGCAGCCCAGCCCACACAGCACACGTCGAGACACCTGGAGGTGGACAGAGATGGGGCAAGGCTCCCACAGGAGCCTAACACTCCACGAAGGAGGAGGTTTTGTTTTTCTTGTCAGGTCCTGGTTATTCATCTGTGCCTCTTAAAAACTTATTTTTGACTGGATTCAGACTTCAAAGCAGAATCTCTCAGCAAGGACAGCCTGTGTCTGTCTCTTGGCAATCTGTTCCTGGTGTCTTTCTTTGGCTTCCTTCATTCTCTTGGCCAAAAGTTTCTGCATGTTTTGCAGCCTCCTCCTTGTTGTGTCTTGGTGCATTGTTTCTTCAGAGCAATACGTCAGTTTGTGTTGCAGGATGTGGGAGTAATAGGACGCTGACTCTTGGGTGCGTTGGGCCTGAGCTTCCTACTTTTTTAAAGGGCTGTCTGACTGCAAATTGGTGGAAATTGTCTTTAAAGAGACTGAAGTTTTCAGATTCTGCAAGCTCTTTTAGGCTCTAACTGTGAAGGCTCAGTAGATCTCTCAGTCCAGAAATCTCCTTCCTTCTCTCCTTTTTTTTTTTTTTACAATAACCAAGTTGAGAAGGAACATTCAGACTGGCATACACAATGCATCTCACAGACTGGGGCTTCCTCTCTCCAGTTCTCCTTGGTCTGTAACAGGAATGCCCCTGACTCAACAGCAGACACACTTTACCCTAGGTCAAACTTACTCCACAGAAAAGCCTGGTTTGTTATTCCCACCACTGATTCGGACTGAAGACCCCTTCTGCTCTTCACCCAGACCGTCGGCCAAGTGCCCTTCTCAGAGAAAGTATGAGCTTTGCGTTCACATGCCACTTCAGTGATACCACTTTCTAAAAGCTGGCACCGGGAAAGGATATATTTGGCTTCATCTTGACACAGGGTTGTGAGGCTTTTGTTTGTTTGTTTTTGTTTTTCATTTTTCTCATCTTTAATTTATGTGTGTGGGTGTTTTGGCTGCATGCATTACATTCATATCTGATACCTGTAGAGGCCAAAAGAGGATATTGGATCCCCTAGAATTAGAGTTAGCAGACATTTGTTAGCTGTTATGTAGGTGTTGGGAATTGAACCTGAATCCTCTGCAAGAGCAATCAGTACTGTTTCTCCAGGCCCTGGGAGCATGCTCTTTGGTTGTTTTGTTTGAGGAAGGGTCTCACAAAGCTCAAGCTGGCCTCAAACTTGGCATGGACCTTTTGATTTTGGGGACTGCAGACTTGAGCCACCAGTCTGGGTTCCACGTGGTGCCTGTTAAATCCTGGAGGCTGATCTTAACACCCACCCTAAACTTCTTGAGTACTAGCCTTTGAAAGGTAGGGAGGGATGGTAGGGTTAGCTTCCTAAATTATAATCTTAGGCCCCACCTAGGATTTTCACTGGGCTGCTAAACTCAGCCCCTTCTCCCACTGAGCTCAGGAGGTTTATTTTCAAAGCCTATAAACATGAGGAATTTATTTTGTTGTGGGTTTTTTCAGCTTCTCCCAGTGCAAGCGACAACCTTATTAAAAGACCTGGCCACCTAAAATCCACCTCAAGGCGTCTCTACAGAATTTGGAAAGAATCTTCAATATTTTAAGCAGTTGAGCCCGGTGTGGTAGAGCACACCTTTAATCCCAGCACTCAGGAGTCGGAGGCAGAAGGAGTTTCACGCTAGCCTGGCTTACAGAGCCAGTTCCAGGACAGCCAGGGCTACTCTGAGAAACGCCACCTGCAGGATGGGAGGCAGGAGCTAAGGACGGAACCTAGGGCTTCCTGCATGCTGGGTAAGCACCCTCTCAACTGGGGGACGTCTGAAGCCTCGAAGGCACAGTTCTAAGCACCTTAGTCCTCACAGCAACTCACGGAGGTGCTCTCATTAGGCCACTTTACACAAGGTTGGTGGATTGGACTCACACAGCTACTGTGCAGTGGAGCCTAGGAGCAGCTTAGGTTCCTAAAAACATGCGTGGCGCCCAGCTTACCCATCAGTCTCAGGCTGCAGCAGCCAGCCACAGAGACATGCCTGATGGCTCCTGTCCTACCTCTTCAAACAGCCCTACACTCTCGGCCTCTATTCTGAGTGAAGTTCCCTGCTGACCCTGCAGAGCCAAGGCTCTCTTGAGCATCAACTCCTGTTAGGACTTGTTCAGAAAAATGAATCTCTCCAACCAGGCCAGGATTCCTAAAGCTCCGGCACCATTTCTTCTCCTTTCCCTTTCTCAAACTCATTCAGTTGATTTATATAGGGTCTATGTAGCCCTGGCTGGCCTGGAACTCGATGTAGGCCAGGCTGCCCTTGAATTCACAGAGATCTGTCCATTTCTGCTTCCAGAGTGCTGTGATTAAAGGCATGCACTACCACACAAGGCCCTGAGCTTTATTTATTATGTGTATGTGTGTGTGTGTGTGTGGGGGGGGTATGTGCATGTGAGTGTGGGTTCCCATGGAGGCCAAGGATACCTCAGAGCTGGAGTTACAGCAGTTGCGACCCACCCACCTGGGTGCTGGGAATCACACCCAGTCTTCTGGAAGTGCAGCACGAATTCTTAACTGCTGAGCCAGCTCTCCTGCCTCCTCACTTCCCTCTCGCACCCACCTCAGGACCCATCCCAGGGTTTCACTGGGTTCCAGCCACGGCCAGTCTTCCCTCGCGGCTCAAGGTCTCTGCCCTGAGGCAGGGTTTTCCCAGCAGCCGAGCTGTCCCCAGGCCTGACAGAAGCAGGCATGAAGTGAGGGTTTGTGAAATGGATGAATGAACTTGACTTGTGTCAGAGCATTGTAATTTACAAAGCACTTTTCCATCCATTAACTCCAGGGCTATTTCCTAAGAGTCTTCCCTGTCCTCCACTGCCCTCAGCACAGACACATATGGGCAAGGCAGCTGCTGTGTTACACTCCCCGAATGAGAACCAGGAGGCCTTGTTCACAGAGAAAGAGAGAATCCATTTCAGGGGAGCCTGCAAGTGACCGGAAGGCAAGGCCCGGACCTCACTTGAGGTATCCCCACATGTGAACAATGTCTGGTCATCAGCCTGTGAAATATTTTCAGTAAGGCCCCTGAGCCTCTTGGGACTGCCCCACTGCAACACCTATTCCTTTTTAACCGTTGATAAGACTGAGCCCAGAGAGGCTGGGCAGGAGCCTCCGTCAGTTCCTCAGCATCCGAGGAGCATACAGGGAGCCAAGTTCCTGACCTGCCTACCGATTCCCCAGAAGGGAGCAGGCAGCCCTCCTCCCTGCAAGCCCAAGCTACTGCGAGTAGTCAGCACTTTTCCCTCAGGCCGGTGCAACACCAAGCCTGTGGTATCTAAGAGCCCGGGGCAGAAAGCCCACAGAGAGCAGCCACTCTGGGCGTCGCTGCGCTGGTTCTGAGGTAGCACACCAGCATCCTGCTGCCTGTTGCAAAACTCGCCACTAGGCTTTTATAGGTACTCACGTGACCAGGAGTAAGTCAACCTTTCACCTCAATAACCTGCTGTTATCAATACTCCCTCCTCCACCCTGCCTTCTCAAAAGTTCAGATACCCTAACACTCACAGGCAAGGGAGGGCCCATCTCAACACTTCAGCGACAGTCTGGCAGTGGGCTGAACCCATAACAACTGCTCAGTGGGCATGCCTGCTGGCCTGGGAGGTGAACCTCCCTTCTCTGAGGGGTTCCCTACTCCTGGTCTTGAATAAGGAGTCCCACAACCTCTCTCTCCAGGGTCTGGGAAACACTGCCAAAACGCTCTGTGCCTACAAGACTCCAGCGCGCCCTCTAGTGGACTCGGGCGCGAGCCGGGGCGCCGGGTGGGGGAATCATGGTTTCTTTCCTCAAGCTCTCAGGACGCGCGGAGAGCACCTGGGCGGACCCACCATTAACCACGCAGGTTGGGAGGCCCAGATGAGTGATAGGGTGGCAGTTAGCTGCTTCCCCCACCCCCACCCCTGCAAAGGGCATCAGCACCCACGTCTGTCACCAAAGAGCCAGGCAATGGGTGGATGAGCCGAGGCCCCGCAGCTGCCTCCACTTCTGATCGCCCAGCTTCGTCGTTCGGACCTGTCCACAGGTAACCGTCTCGCACCCCCCACTTCCACTTCCCAGGTCCTTAGTGAGCTGGCTGCGGAACGGCCCTCCCTCCCTTTTGGCTGGCACGGGATGCTTGAAACTGTAAACGCGGACCTCGGGGTGGCTTGGGTGGGGGCGAGGGGAGCGTCCCCGCAGGGGTCCAAGAAAAAGGGAAGGGGTGCCGGGAGTCTCTCCCGGCCGGCCTCCTAGAACTGCCCGCGCGCTCCCATCGCGGCACCCCGCCTCTGCCAGAAACCAGCCTTCTTAGAAGGGAGGGGGTGGGGGGGGAAAGTGTGAATGAGAAGTTGGGGGCGGAGCGCGGGGGGGGGAGGGGCCGCTGCCAGGAACGCTCGGCCGCGGCTGGCGCCGCGCCCGCCGCTCGGGCAGCCTCGCGCCGCGCTTTGTCTCCCTCTCCGTGCGTCTCGCGGGTCCTGGAGGCCCCCAGCATCCAGGCCCGCCCTCGGCCGCTCGCGGCCCCTCCCTCGCCCTCCGCGCACAGCCTTTCAGTGCAGAGTAGTGACTAAACATTACAAGAAGGCCGGTCGGGCAGTTCCAGGAATCGGGGGGGCGGGGCGTGCTGGCCGGGTAAATACCCGCGCGCGCGGCCTCCGGGGCGGCTCTCAACTCCGACTCTTGGTTCGCCTGCTCTCACTACCGCCGCTGTCTCTCCGGACTCCCGGCCGCCCCCTTCCCGGGCCAGCTCTCTGTCGTGGCCCCTCGCCCGGGGTCTTTTGCCTAATCCATCTCGGGGCACGCCTGATCGGCCCCGGGGGCAGCGAAACCGGAGGGGACACACGCCCGGGAAGCCCCTTTGTGGACTTCACGACCGCCAACATCTGGGCGCAGCGCGGGCCACTGCTGGCCGCCGCCTCGCCTTGGGGACCGTAGGAGGCGCAGCCCCAAGGCCGGAGACTTCGCTTCGGGACTAGGTAGGAAGGAGGGGCGCGGTGTGGGGAAGGGTGGGGGCCTCGATCCAGCTCGGGAGCTTTTCCCGGTTTCTCCTCCCCTTCCCGGGTCATTCCCGGTAGGGAGGGGACGAGGTAGGGGGCAGAGCGGATGAGAACCGAAGATCCCGGGTTCCCGTAACACTCAGACTGGGCCCTCGGGCTTCTGCAGTCCCCTCTCCCTCGGATCTTGGGTTTGTCACCCCTCTTTCGTCCTCGCCGCCGAGGGCACCGGACTGAGCGGCGCCTTGAGCGTCCCTGGGGCTCTTGTCTCTCCCCATCCTGGCCGTGCTCCTGGAGACCCAACTTTCACGCGCGAGTTTCTCTCGGGCGTCCTCCCTGGGCGCGCTGGGGAAGGGACTGTCTGGGGTCGGCCCACGGGGACCGAGGCCCGGGGAGCTCTGTGAGGTGGCTGGGTCCGAGACACGGCCTTCTGCGAGGCCGGGGGGAGCCCCGGGCGCTCGGCGGGGACTGGAGGGCCGGGCACGCTGGAGAGTTCCGGGCACTCACGCGCCTCGCGCTTTGCTCTCCACAGCACCCCGGGATGCGGTAGCGGCCGCTGTGCGGAGGCCGCGAAGCAGCTGCAGCCACCGCCGCGCAGATCCACGCTGGCTCCGTGCGCCATGGTCACCCACAGCAAGTTTCCCGCCGCCGGGATGAGCCGCCCCCTGGACACCAGCCTGCGCCTCAAGACCTTCAGCTCCAAGAGCGAATACCAGCTGGTGGTGAACGCCGTGCGCAAGCTGCAGGAGAGCGGATTCTACTGGAGCGCGGTGACCGGCGGCGAGGCGAACCTGCTGCTCAGCGCCGAGCCCGCGGGCACCTTTCTAATCCGCGACAGCTCGGACCAGCGCCACTTCTTCACGCTGAGCGTCAAGACCCAGTCGGGGACCAAGAACCTACGCATCCAGTGCGAGGGGGGCAGCTTTTCGCTGCAGAGTGACCCCCGGAGCACGCAGCCAGTGCCCCGCTTCGACTGTGTACTCAAGCTGGTGCACCACTACATGCCGCCGTCGGGGGCCCCCTCCTTCCCTTTGCCACCCACGGAACCCTCCTCTGAGGTGCCGGAGCAGCCACCTGCCCAGGCACTCCCCGGGAGCACCCCCAAGAGAGCTTACTACATCTATTCAGGGGGGGAGAAGATTCCGCTGGTACTGAGCCGACCTCTCTCCTCCAACGTGGCCACCCTCCAGCATCTCTGCCGCAAGACTGTCAACGGCCACCTGGACTCCTATGAGAAAGTGACCCAGCTGCCTGGACCCATTCGGGAGTTCCTGGACCAGTATGATGCTCCGCTTTAAAGAGCAAAGGGGTCAGAGGGGGGCCTGGGTTGGTCGCCTCTCCCCGGAGGCACATGGCACAAGCACAAAAATCCAGCCCCGATGGGCGGTCGCTCCCAGTGAGCCTGGGGCGGAAGGCTTCTTCCTGGGGCCCTCTGCTCCTCAGAGTGGGACAGGCAGGACCTGGAATGTGTCTGAGGGGAGGGAGAGTTGCCACCTGCTTTCTCTCCCTCAGCTCCAGCTTCTCTCTGGAGAGTCCAGCTGGCCTGCTGGGACAATAGCATTGACAAGTGGACTCTCTTCTCCCCTGCCTCCACACCCCCTTCTGCTTCCTTCCCAAGGGAGAGGGGGGAGACACCTCTAAGTGCTGGACTTACGAGAACTGCGAGGGGAATCTTCAAACTTTCCCACGGAACTTGTTTGCCCTTTGATTTGGTTTAATCCTGAGCAGGCGCCAGGCCTGGGGGAAAGATGGAAGAGAAGAGGGTGTGTGAAGGGTTTTCAGCTGGCCAAAGAAATGACCACTCCCACTGCCCAGCCTAGGTGAGGAGTGGTGACTTCTGCCTCTAGGGAGAGAGGCAAGGAAGGGGTGACCTTAAAAGAGCCATTCTGGTGCCAGGCTCCTCTCCCTTGGGGCAGCTAATGAAACCTCCCAGATAGATCCCAAAGCCCCTTTGTAAGGAGGCAGAGGCTTTTGGAAGGGAGATGGATGAGGCTGGTGGTTGGCCACCTTTTCCAACACCAGAGGGAGGCAGGTAAACAGATGAGCTGCCTTGGAGCCCAGGTTTCCTTAGAGCGGATGGGGCTTCTACTTTGTTTCTCCTGTGTCAGGCTGGGAGACTTGCCTTAAATGCCCTCTGTCCCATGGATGGGGATTGGCACACGAGGAGCCAAACACAGCCAACAGGCAGAGAGTTGAGGGATTCACCAGGTAGCTGCAGGCCAGGGGAAGTGGGTGCAGGGAGGAGAGCCAGTCACTCAGACTTATTGGTGAGTGCTGGGAAGAAACTGGCCAGTCCTCTTGGTCAGGGGGATCAGCAGGTCCCGGGTCCTTAAGGCCCTGCACAACCTTACCCCTTCTCACCTGGGGGAGGGGAAGGTGATGGAGAAGCCTTCAGGGGCTGCCCATGGTGGCCACTCACAGGAATGCAGCAGCCATGGAATTAACCTGGAGCTGGTCTTGTTTTGGGGAGAAACAACAAAGTTTTCTGAGTCAGGTATGGGGCTGGGTGGGGCAGCTGTGTGTTGGGGTGGCATTTTCTCTCTGTTGTTTTTGAATAATGTTTACAATTTGCCTCAATCACTTTTTTAAAGATCCACCTCCAGTCGCCCCTACTCCCCACTCAGGCCTTTGAGGCTGTTTGAAGATGCTTGAAAAACTCAACCAAATCCCAGTTCAACTCAGACTTTGCACATATATTTATATTTATACTCAAAAAGAAACATTTCAGTAATTTATAATAAAGAGCACTATTTTTTAATGAAAAAAAAGAGGCTTGATCCTTCTTTTCCTGCTTTCTCTTCCGCCCACGTGCAAACGAGGGGAGGGGTCTGACTGTGCTTTCTGGATCCCTGCCTCCAGCTCTGAGGTAGAATCAGATGGGCCCTCACGTCACCAGCAGCCGTCTTGTGTCACTGGCAAGCTAAGGCAGCCACCTAGACTGTTACTGATGGGTAATTCCTGCCAGTCTGATTCAGCTCTGACCAGAATATGCAAAGCAAGTTTGCGAAGGAAGTGCCTGTTTCAAAGGGCTTACAGGGAGCAGGCTGCGCTGTGGTCAAAAGCTGTTAGAGGTGCTGAGCTATTAGCGATCAGTCCGGCTGGGCTGCTTGGCAGGGAGGGGTTCCCAGAAAGCCTGGATGTGGGGTCCTGACGGTGACTCGTGACCTCAGCACAGCGTCACAGACATCCTGGCACGGAGGGGGAGGGGTAATCCCCATACAAAGCTGGAAAGCAGGTGGGGCCCTGGGACGGTGTTTTGGCTTTCTGGCCATGCTCCCCCATACATTCATTTTGTATTCTTAAAAGTCCCAACTGGGCCGTGGACTACCTGGCTCCTGGAAAACCACACGTGGATTCATGCTACCTCTGGGCACTAAGGAGGCTGAGTCTCCCAGGCAACCCCATGAGACATAGCTGTGTTTCCGTGTGAGCAGGACGCAGCACGACTTGGATTCGTCATTTCTGGTGCCTGAAGAGGTGATCTGTAAATATTTATTCATTGAGTTTGGGGCAGACTCAGGTTCAGGGGAGTTAAGCAACCTGCCAAGGACACAGCACCAGGAATGTGGGAACAACGAAGGATTGGTGCTTAGGGGCATTGATTCCCCACACTGTCTCCTAAACCAAGAGCTAAACTGGGCAGTGGTGGCTCAAGCCCTTAGCCCCAGCACTCAGGAGGCAGAGCCAGGCCGACTCTCTGTGAGTTCCAGGCCAGCCTGGCCTACCGAGTGAGTTCCAGGACAGCCAGAGCTACACAAACAAACAAACAAACAACAAAAGCAAGTGCTTGATGTTCCTCCTACACACAGGTTTCGTGGTAAGATTCTGCTATGAAAACAAACACTGTTCCGTGGTGCAATTTTTCTCCTCCGGCTGCCCAGACCCAAAGAGCTCTGAGATTTGAGTGTTATTCCCAGCGTGGGGCTCCTCAGTCTCTCTGTCTGATATTCAAGTACCTGAAAGGTGCCAGAGCCTCCTCTGGTCCCTCAGCATACCTGAGAAACAGCTGCCTCAAGAGTCAAGTGTTTAAAAGGCAACTGGAAGAATAAACAGACCTGTTTGCTTACCCGTTTCCTGGGCCGTGGGGGGAAACGATCCAAAGAGATAAGGGGCTGGAGCGGGCATGAGACCCGAGTAGACAATGCCAGACCCTCGATGGAGGGCTGTCAACCCTGAAACCAGGACGGCAGGTGCACATCTCGCCTGGAGTTCCCAGCATCTCAGGAAACCTTCCTGTCCTGAAGCCTGCCCAGTGGCATCCACCTGCCACTTGCTGGAGAGGTCCACTTTTGTGGAAATTACAGCCTCCAGGGACCCAGGGAACCTGGCCATGCAGCTGGCCCGTCCTTGAGCCAGAAGGTGGCTGTTTAGCCACATGTCCGTGTGCATAGGACATGGGTCCTCTCTCTCTCTGTCTATGGCCTGGAAGCTCAGTTTAGTTTGGGGTGGGGGCTCTCAGAACAAAGAGGAAAGGGGCTTGTTTTCCCTGCAGCTCCTTGCCTACCTGTGTCTCCAGCTCAGAGCACACCCCGGGACCGGCGCACACCAGGAAAATCACAGTGTTCGGAAGAACAGAGCAACTTACACCCTCACAGCGAGCGACTGGCCACAGTCACTCCATCCCTCCCTGAGCCCTCCTCCTCTCATCCCTGTCACACAGCCCTTCTGTGGCTCAGTCTTTTCAGGGTAAAACTCTCCTTCTCCTACTGTGGGGACCTGGGGGTCTTGCTTTCCAGAGAGGTGCTCCTGGACCCAAATGCTCCATAAAGGGCTTGCAAGGGGTGGGGCGAATCCATGTACTTGGAGCGGCAGAAAATGAGGCTGCCCTCTGCCTCTGTATTCTATTACCGCGCTTCCAGGACTGCAAGAATTCACCCGAGAGGCCCCGTTCTCCCTGATGGTGCTGCTTTGGGCTGGCCTGAAGACTTGAGCCAGGAATGGGAAATCCAAAGCCTGCTTTTGGGATAAGAGGGAGAGAGGGAGGCCACAGACAGGCAGCTGGCGATGGAAAATAAGCCCTCACGAAGTGTCCTCGCGTACAGAATGAGTAAGGATGTCAGTCAGGGAGGGGCCACCGCAGGGGTACGGAGAAGCTAGGCAGTCAGGGCCCCAGAAACGACGGCTGAGTAGTGATTGGGGCAACACGCACGAGGACGTGAGGTGCCCACCGAGGCCCAGAGTGGGCAGAGCCTCTCAGAGCCCCTTTCTGCGCTCCGCCCATCCTCCTCCCGCTCCTAGCTCCGCGCTTAGAGCCACCCTCTGCCAGGAAGAGTCACTTCCCGGCCACCGCGGGAGCCCGGGAGCAGCTATGCGAAGAATGTCCGCGTTGTGCGCAGGGAGGGCGGTCCCTTCAGGCCCCGCTCCCAACACGCCCACTCGACCAAGATACGCCTCCGACACGCCCCCTCCCGCGGAGCGCCGTCGCCACGGCAACGGGATTACAGGCGCAGAGAGCGCTGTTTATTCTCAGCCTAGTGCCAGGAAACTCGGCCGCGAGGCGGCCAGGCGCACCTCCCTGGGTGGGGGCGGGAGGGAGCCTGTCATTGGTCACAAGAGTCACCGACCCCCTCCGGGAGACGACAGGAGTTAAGTCTGAGTGCGAGAAAGCCAACAATAAACTAGTAAGCATGTAAATGGCTATCCAATCAACTGTTCACTAAACATCCACAACTTGGCCATGGAAAGCCACTGGCTTGTTTTGAGTTATCCCCCAAAGCCTGACAAAGGGTCTGAGCCACCTTCAGTCAGAACACTCCTGATAGAGAAAGTAAGGTGCTGAACCCAAGGGCAACCCCTCCAGGATCGTGGAAGAGGGTGACAGAGTCAATGAGACTACCTGAAACCAGTTTCAGTCTGCCAAGCTTTCCCAGTGCCTCCCGGGCCTCGTGAAGGCAAAGAGAACCACGGCTGGTCCCCGGGGGTGATTCCTGAACTCCAACCACAGCTCTTGTGAATCAGGGGGCCTGAGAATCAGAGTCTGAGAATCCCAGGCCCTCCTAGCTGACCCACCTGCTGCTCACTTTGGGGAAGCCAAGCCTGTGTTTCCGCTCTTCCTGGAAAGGGAATTTCCTCCTAGCACCTTGACTAAGCTCAAGCTGGGAAGTGAAGTAGGGAGGGAAGGCCTGAAGTTCACCACAGCTGTGGCAAGCCTGGACAGGCACAGCCCTTTTCTGTCCCCAGGCTCCAGACCCGGAGGCCCCGAGCCCAAGGACAGCAGGAGCTGTGGAGGATGGTCCATCCTCCTCAGGCGCTGAGCCCTCCCAGCTGTGCTGTGCTGGGAACAGGCCAGGCGTTTGTGAAATCCTTGGGTGAGCCTGACCCACTCTCATGAGGACGGCCTGTGGAAGCTGTGCTGAGGGGGGATGGGGGGCTGTTCCCAGAAGCAGGGAGAACTCTGGACTTCCCACTCCTGGGCTCTCTGGATTGCAGCACAGACTTAAGCAATTGCTGCAGCCTGGAAGGCAGCTTGCAGAAAGAAGCTGAGACCCCAGGCTTTTCCAAAAACAAAGCCAGGGTTCTGGATGCAGGAATTGTGGGGCAGTAACTGTTGCCATTCGCTACGCATATGCGTATTTGTGCCACAGTGGGCCTGGAGAGGTCAGAGAACAACTTTCAAAAGTCAGTTTTCTCCCTCTACAATCTGGGTTCTGGGTAGAATTCAGATTGCCAGGCTTGGCAGTAATGCCTTTACTGGGGCTGAGCCATCTCACTGGCCCTAGAAACACCCAGATTTAAAAAATTATGTCTGTCTGTCTGTCTATCTGCCAGCTGTGGTGGTGTAGGCCTTTTCATTCCAGCACACAGGAGAGAGAGGAAGGGAGATCTCTGTGAGTTCCAGACCTACAAGGTGAGTTTCAGGCCACCCAAAGGTACACAGTGAGACCTTTTCTCCTAGAACTAAAACATAGATAAATAAATAGTTAAATTTTAAAATGTTTTTGTTTATGTGCATTATACACATGTAGAGATTAACATTGAGTTGGCTCTCTTCTGCAGCTCCTATTACTTTTTTTTTTTTTTTTTTTTAGCTTTTTGAGACAGGGTTTCTCTGTGTAGCCCTTGCTTTTCTGGAACTCATTATGTAGACCAGGCTGGCGTCAAACTCAGAGATTCTTCTGCTTCTGCCTCCAGAGTGCTGGGATTAAAGGCGTGTGCCACCACACCTGGCTCTACATTTAACAAAAAATTATATTTATTTATTATGTTTTCGTGTGCACGTGCGTACATGTGTGTGTGTGTGCAGAGATCGGAGGACAACTGGCAGTACTCCGATGTCACCTTCCCTCTTGTGGGTCTGAGGAGTGGAGCACAGGCCTTCAGGCTTGGTATCAGGAGCCTCTACCTGCTGAGCCATTTCCGTGACCCTCTTGGAGATGGATTTCTCCACTGCCTCAGAAGCTGACCAGTTTGGTAACACTGGCTTCCCAGTGAACTCTGGGACTCTGGCTGTTTCACTTCCCAGTGCTGGGGCTACAGGTGCTCTCTATCACACCTGGCTTTTACATGATGCTGGGGATGTGAATTCAGGTTCCCAGGCTTACAGCAAGCACTTTGCTTATTGAGAAATCTCCCCAGCCCCTAAATTTAAAAGGATAAAAAAAAAAAAAAAGAAAAGAACATCACATGCAGGTTTGTTAACAGCTAGCGAAGGCTGACCCCCGAGGATGTCCATGAGTGATGGGATTATAGGCTTCTACCTCTGCATCCAGTTCATGCTTGTTGGAAGTTAAATCCAGGGCTTCATGCGTGGTAGACAAGGCATCTACCAGCGGAGCCGCATCCCAGCCTGAGAAACACTAGTCAGCATTTGTAACGAACACAGTCTATTAAAGGTGTCAATATGAAAGCCACGAGGACCCTGTCCTCCAGGAAGCTGCCAGGCCACACAGCCACCAGGAGGCTATTCACAGCAGAATCTTTACGGGCGGGATACTAAGAGGCTTGGAGGTGTGCGCTGCAGCCCTGAGCTTTAAGGTGCACATACAGTCTCAGATGGCCATGGATGCATGCATATGCATGCACATGCACACACACATGCACGCATGGACATAACTAAATGTAGACTTCCCTTTCTCTGTGGGAGCTGAGCGACAGCAGTCTGTTCTCCTAACTTCAGGCTCACAGCCTGAAAGGGGAACCAGGATGAAAGCTGAGAAGAGCCCTAAAAGGGAATGGGTATAAAAATGAAACAGTTTACAGGGTACAGCTTGGGGTGTCCAGAAGGAAGTGACCTAGAGCAGCTTCCCAGAAACAGACGCTGAGCTGAGGCAGTCAGCAGGTTCTCTTTCCACCTGCTGGGGGGGAAGAAAAGGCACTCGAAACGGGAAACGCCAGGAAGGGGAAGCCCAGAGAACTTGGAGAAGTTTGGTGTGACCCAGGCGGGCATATCCACAACGCCTGCATGACACCTCACCTTCTAAAAATACTGCTTCTATCATGGCACACGCGCAGCCCAGCCCATGGAATCCACAGTGCTGGTCCTCTTGACACTCTCTACCAAGCCAAGTTTCCAAACCCTCCAGGCTCTAAACACCGAAGAAAGCTTGCTGCTGCCTCCCCCTGCCATCCTACTCTGTCCTGCACCGTGAGACACAAGTCCTCACAACGAGATGGCCTCCTCACCTGTGTCCCATGCACACATATGCACATCCTTTGCTGTACAGCCTTCCCATCCTACAGCCAGGCCCTGCCCTTCTGGTCACAGCCCTGGAGACCTCTCTCCCCCGAAAGCCTCCCGAGTGTGTACCGGCAGGCGGCATCCATATCCTACTAGGTCACGTCTGCTCTAAGTGCAGGACCATAGTGCAGTGGGAAAAAAAAAAAAAGTCAGGTGTTGAAGGGGTCAAATTTACAAGGCTGTAAATTCTAGCACTTGGAAGGCTGAGGCAGGAGGATTGTGTGTTCCAGGCTGGTCAGAGCCACATAGCAAGACCCTGTCTCAAAAGAACAAACAAAATAAAGGGCCAGGGGCACAGTCCTGTGGTAGGGTGCCTTGCCAAAGCATCTGCGAGGCCCTTGGCTCACTCTTCGTTATCGGTGGCGCAGGGACGGGTATTAATGGGTCATCTCGGTCCCCAGTAAGAGGAGAATACGGCGCTTTCCAGACCAGCATCTGTAGAGGTTTGGACCCGCCTCCCATCACACACAAGTCTGTGATTTGACATAGTGTTCAGACCCTTCCCTCGGCAGCTTGCACCCGCATGGAGGTCCTCCAGCCACACCAGCCAGGGGTTCCGCTCAGCACTCCAGGTGATGGCTTGGCCCAGCTGGCTGTCACTGATGCCTTGGTCAGCCTTAGATGCAAGCCCTGCCCTCCTGGACCTTGGATGATAACAGAACTGCCAGCTGGTCTCATTAGTGGGGGCCTCAGCAGCTCCCAACAGGCAAAAAAAAAAAAAAAAAAAAAAAAACCTACCCCCCCCCCCAGCAAGGGTTCTGGCCACGCATTATCTGGAACGTGGCTCAAAGCCCCAGGGAATCCCAAGCCCCTCTAAGTTATTTTTTCTGAAGACCAAGGTGGGGCTTGGGAAATGACCTCCAAATTCCTAACCATTCTAGAAACCTCCGAAGCAATGAGAGGCAGAGGAGCTGGCCAGTCCTGCATGAAGGCAGGCTGGCTTCCAAGCGTGGTCCTCAGTCATTCATTGTCCTTTCAGACTCTCTTGGCACCTGGTGAAAGTAGGCGAGGGGGTCTGGCAGGGCGGCTGCTCAGTCAGCACCACCCAGGAACAGGGAGGGTTGTGAGTGGCTCTGGACTACATTTCTGCAAATCACAGGCCCAGCTTTCCTCACTGGACTTTTCAAACCACTGCAGAGCCAAGGCTTGACTCACAACTCAGCAAGGACCCTGAACAGGCTTGGGCTAGAGCCTTGCAGTGGAAAGGTTGGGGCAAGGGCCCAGATGAGACCTTCCCCTGGCCCCTCTTCCAGGCCTCTCCAGCCTAAGAGAAAGAACCAAAAGGTGAACTGCGGGTCCTAGCTGCAAGAATCGACACTGTGCCTATACTCAGGATAGGGCTGAGCTGTCAGTCTTGAATGCAAAACACAGCAAGGCCCTGGGGTCACCAGGCCAGACTCTGGACAGCAGCCAACTCATAGAGCCAGATGCCAGGCAGAGGTTGCAGTACCCTGGCAGAAAGATGGGGAAATGGCCGGGGATGACAGAAGTTCCCGGAGGCCAGGCAAGGCTCCGAGGTGTTCACGCATGCGGCTGCACCCACATTGTTGCTCAGCGCATTCTGAGAGCCTGTGTAAAGGTGACAAACAGACAGGGCACTCACTCTGCATGATCTTTCTACTGGCAATGAGTGGTTATGAATCACCCTGGTCTAAGCTCCCTTTGTGGGCAGGACAGCCAACCCGAGACACCAGCCAGCATTCAGGTGGAGGCTCTGGCGGGGGTCCAGGCTTTCCATTGGGAGGAGAAAGCTGGCTCAGAGCAGGATCAAAAAGGAACCTCAGGAACTCTGGGGCGCTGGCTCAGTTGGTAATGTGCTTACCATGCTAGTATGAAAACCATGTTCAGATTCCCAACACACATGTAAACAGCCAGGCACAGCACGACTCACATATAAACACAGCGGTGGGAGGCAGATGCAGGGGGGTATCTGGGGCTCACTGGTCAGCTAGTATGGTCAAATCAGTGAACTCCAGTGAGAACCCCCCCTCACCGAAAAAAAGAAGCTGAGTATAGTGGCCTACGCCTTTAATTCCAGCACTTGAGAGGCAGAGGTAGGCAAATCTCTGTGAGTTCCTGGTCTACTGAGTGAGTTTCAGGAGAGCCAGAGCTACATACTGAGACACTGTCTCAAATAGTAGTGGTGGTGGTGGTGATGATGATGCTGATGATGGTGATGGTAGTGATGATGATGGTGATGATGGTGATGATGGTGATGATGGTGATGATGATGATGGTGATGGTGTTGCTGCTGCTGATGGTGGTGGTAATGATGATGGTGATGGTGGTGGTGATGGTGATGGTGGTAGTGATGGTGATGGTGTTGCTGCTGCTGATGGTGGTGGTGATGATGATGGTGATGGTGGTGGTGATGGTGGTGGTGATGGTGATGGTGGTGGTGATGGTGATGGTGGTGATGATGGTGGTGATGGTGATGGTGATGGTGGTGATGATGGTGATGGTGGTGGTGATGGTGATGGTGGTGATGATGGTGGTGATGGTGATGGTGATGATGATGGTGATGGTGTTGCTGCTGCTGATGGTGGTGGTGGTGATGGTGATGGTGGTGATGATGGTGATGGTGGTGGTGCTGATGATGGTGATGGTAGTGATGATAAATTGAAGGTTCATGATGTTCATCATGATGAACAACAGTAGTGCTGTTCTCTGCCCTCCATACATGTATATGCACATGCCCCGCCCCACCCCCACCCCACCTCGGTTTAGGCAGCTAACCTGGCTGCTCAGTCTTGAGTGTGCTGTTTCCTGTCTATGGAAGATTCCGTTAGAAACTGATGAGAAGTGTGGGAGAATATCATTGGCCCTGATCTCCTCTTGGCCCGGGAAGGGAGAAGATAGGTCACCATGCCACAGCCCTTCTTGGTCCTAACCCTGCTTACCCAGCCTGCTTTGTTTATTTTCCAAATATTTCTGCAGCTGTGCTCCCGACGTGGGCAGCTCTACTTTCAGTACTTGAAACATGTGACTCTCCAGTCAATGTATGAGTTACACCTCTGTCTGTCTCTCTTTCTCTCTCTCAACAGGGTCTTACTGTGTATCCCCTGGCTGGCCCTGAACTCATTATGTAGACTGAGCTGGCCTCAAACTGGAGGGAGGGAGATCCTCCAGCTGGAGGAGGGAGATCCTCCAGCTTCTGCCTCCAGAGTTCTGGGATCAAAGATGCACGTCACCAAACCCAGTACTTGTCCTCACTCTTTGCCAAGAGTCAAGTAGCACTAGGCTATGGGAGCTGAGGCTGGCCTTGAACTCATGGTCCTTCTTGCCTCCACCTGCTGAGTGCGGGGATTACAGTGTTAACCACCTCATCGCTCTTGTTTGCTTGGATTTGTATTTTGAGACAGAGTCTGTATGGAGTCCTCGCTGGCCTGGGACTCCATATGTAAACCATGGGGGCCTCCCTTGAGACAATCCTCCTGCCTCAAGCCTTTTGAGTACTGAGATTACGGGTATGAGTCATTGTGCCCATCCTGTGCCCATGTTTTCGGTGGAGGAGACTGCGGAATGGGGAGATAATATAGCCAGCCTAAGGTCGCTTAGGCAAACTCAGGTGAATCTGGGACCCAACACTGTGTATCCGCTTCAGCACCTTCACCATGGCCAGAGGACTCACTGTGTCACTGGGCCCAGAAGACTCAATGGGTTTCAGGTGTGCCCCACACCCACGTGAGGCACATGACCTTGGGCAGGTCCTGGGGGTGTCAGCAAAACCTGCCTCTTGGGCTGCGGTGTGGATGAGGCAATGTGGGAGTTTATGACTGCAAGGGTGCAGCCAGACCCAGATACCCCCTGCCTCCCTGTCCACGTGGAGGGAGCCAGCTGCTTCTTCTGAGGCAATTTCCTGTCTGAGGGGTGAGGAGTAAGCTGCAGAACATCCCTTTGGTTCCCTGCTTGTGTCTGCTTCATGGTCTGATGCATTTCCTCCTTGTTTTCCTTACTGGACCCGCTTGACCTGGGGTCACCGTCCTGGGGCTACCGTTGCAGAGTGCCACCAACTAGGCAGCTTAAGACAGCAGAAAGTCCCCTCTCCACTCGAGACGTCAGAAGTTCCAAACCCAGTGTGGTCCTTTTCTGCCCTGCCCTGCCCAGCTTTAGGAGGCTGTCAGGAGTCCTTGCATGCCTTGGCTTTTGGTACCGACCACTCCAGTCTCATGGCTTTCTCCCAGGCGTGGCTGTCTCTACGTGTGTGAGGGTAGAGGCCAGAGACCACATCAAGTGTCTTTCTCTATCACTGTCAGCCCTATTCACTTTGTGTATGGGGAAGGTAGACATTTGTCATGGTGCTCTTGTGGGGATCAGAGAACTTTGGGAACCAGTTCTCTCCCTGGGGGTCAAATTCAGGTCATCAGGTTTCGTGGCAAGTGCCTTTCTCTGCTGAGCTATCTTTTTTTTTTTTTTAAGATTTATTTATTATTTATACATTCTGCCTGCACACCAAATCTCACTATAGATGGTTGTGAGCTACCATGTGGTTGCTACTCAGGACCTTCGGAAGAACAGCGAGTGTTCTTAACCTCTGAGCCATCTCTCCAGCCCCTCTGCTGAGCCATCTTGTCAGCCCCTGTTATTACTGTTATTTTTTGAGACAGGTGGTCTCACTGAACCTGGAGGTTATCAATTGGCTGGAATGGCTGGCCACCAAACCCCGGAGATTCCCCTGTCTCCATCCCCCAGTGCTGGGATTATGGCCTTGCCTCACCTTTCACACTGGTGTTGGGATCTGAAGGTCCCCATGCTTGTGCAGGAAACACAATACCCATTTCTCCAGCCTTTCATCCCTGCCCCCCTTAGAAAGACACTAGCCACTGGCTTAGGGCCAAGTCAGCCCAATCCCACCTTAGCACATCTGTAAAGACCCCAAAGGCATGTGGGAATGAGGACAGGGCCAACCCACAAGAGCCATCCTGTAGGATCCGTTCAAGATCTCCTGTCAGGGCTGGAGAGATGGTTCAACTGTTAAAAAACTTTACTGCTCCTGCAGAGGACCTGGGTTCAGTTTCCAGTATTCATATTGGTTGTGAGGCCTATTCTGGTCTACATGGTTCTCTCTCTCTCTCTCTCTCTCTCTCTCTCTCTCTCTCTTTCTCTCTCTCTTTCTCTCTCTCTCTCTCTCTGGGTTAATATGCACCTTCAGTCCCAGAAACTAGAGGTTGGAAGCAAGAGGATCTCTTGAGCCCAGGAGTTCAAGAAAGCCCATTTCCCTATGAGGGGGACACCAGGGAAGGAAGATAGAGACAAGGAGAGGCAGACACAGAGATGCTTTATAGGGGACACTTGTGATGCCAGCACTTGGGAGGAGAGTGTGAGTTCAAGGCCAGCCTCAGCTACTGTCTCTAAACCTGCTGCCTCCTGTATTGTAGAGAAACCATGTCTTTTTCACATCTTCATATGTCTTTCAGGAAGATCTGAAAAATTACACTCTTCTTTGTTCTTATCCCCCTAGAGAAGCCTTGGATACCCAGGACAGGCTGACATGGCGTCACGGGAAGGTGCAGGCAGGTGGCATGGCTGCAGCAGGGAGGAGGCAAGCATATGTGGGGGAGGGAGCCCACATCTACAGCCCGCCTGGCATGGCTGCGCTGCCCAGACATTGCCTCACCTCGCCACAGGGGTGCTTCCTGTGTTGCTCTAGAGCTCTGGTCTCGTCTCTCTCTCTCGGCAGCCTCAGATGACCCCTCACAAGAGCATCAGCCTCCAAGTGCTGAGCTCCCGGAGGCAAGAAGGAGGGAGGAGGAACCCAGGAGCCACACACAGGAAACAGACAGAGCCACACTTGTTGTGACAGTGTCACTGAAAGTTGAGGTGACCATCAGCAGACAGCCAGATCTCCCCAGAGGCCTGCCTGGCCGGGCGTAGATGGTGTGAGGTGGCACACTCATGGCTCCTGCTGAATCAAGACAGCCAGGGTGGGATGCGCTGGGGACAGGGGATTCAGGGCTTTCAAGAGCACCTTTGGGGGAGAGGGCTGGAGAGATGGCTGAGTGGTTAGGAATGCTTGTCCCTCCCGAGGCTCAGCTGCTAGCACCCACAAGGTGACTCACAGCTGTTGGGGACACAAAGGCCTCCCTCCATTTCCAGGGTATCCAATACCCTTTTCTGACCAACCCGGGCACAGCCACACACATGGTGCACAAGAGCAGGCTCATACACATAAGATAGAATAAAAACAAATGCATCTAAATGTGTGTTTGCTTATTTCTTGAGACAGTGTCTCTCTACATAGCCCTGATTCTCTGGAACTCACTATGTAGACCAGGCAGGCCTTGAACTCACAGAGATCAGCCTGCCTCTGACTACCAACTGCTTAAAGCCACTATACTTGGTTAAATTATTTCTTTAAAGCACCTTTTGGGAGGGGAGTGCAGAGAGATGGCTCAGCCATTAAGTGCACTGGCTGTTCTAGAAGACACAGGTTCATTTCCCATATGACAACTCACAACTGTCTGTAACTCCAGCTCCAAAGGATCTAGCACCCTTGCACAGACATACATACAGGCAAAAAGGTCAATGTGCATAAAAATATTTTTTTAAAAAAAATGATATTTTGGGTTGGAGAGGTAGTCAGTAAAGTTCTTGCTTTACAAGTGTGGGGACCTGAGTTCTAGTCCCAGGATCCCCTTAGAAAAGTCCAGGTGTGAAACTCTTTCCAGGTGTTCAAGATGCTGAATTGAGGATGTGGGTAAAAAACCTTGTCTAAAAAAAAAAAAAAAAAAAAAAAAATCCAGGTGTGGTGGATTTGCATGTCCCAGTGCTGGGGCGAGACCCTGTCTCAAATAAAGGGTAGGCAAAGCTTGAGAGGTGTAGCAGATAAGAGCATTGGCTCCTCTTCCAGAGAACCCAGGTTTGAATCCTAGCACCCACCTGGCAGCTCACAAACATCTGTGACTCCAGTTCCAGGGATCCAGTGATTATTTCTGGCATTCATGAGCCATGCAAGCTATACACAGACGTACATCCAGGAAGAGCACCCATACACACATACATAATAAACAAATGAACCTTTAAAACAACAAAGGGCGAGTGAACGGCAACCAAGTAATGGTACTGAGGTGGTCCTGTGGCACCCACTGGCATGCTCACATGCTTGTACACACACACACACACACACACACACACACACACACACACACACACACGTATACACACACCTACATGAGCACCATTCACTTCTGCATCCTTGAGCTCGGTAGAGGGGCAGAAGGCCTCTATGTGACCTTGGATAGCTGACAGAGGTTCCCTGCAAGCTTACTCCTAACCCTATAGCCCTCTTTCTGCCCAGTCTGTCCCTCACATGTAGCTCAGAATGCTGGACACATGCCTGGCCTGGAGAGGCTCCCTGGGGGTATCCAGGTCTGGCTTACAGAGCTTGGGAAGAGGCATGGTGTTATGCCCTCCCTGAAGCACAGGAAGGGGACTGCCCTGCCCCCCCCCCCAACAGGGACAGGAAGGCAGCTGAGTGCCAAGCCAGCAGGTGCTGTGACTGGAGGTGGCAGGCACCAGGCAGTCAGCTGGGCCACTCACTGCTCCGCCTGGCTTCACTGGTTCCCACACTCAGAAGGCCAGATGGAGTGGGAGTGAGAGCCTGGCTTTCTACCTGTTTGATCTGTTCCCTGGGTTGATCCTGGGGATAATAACTCCTACGTCCAGGCATGATGGTGACAGTTGGGTGAGCCAGTGTCACAGCGAGTGCTCTGTCACCATGAGGAGTTCCAAAGCCCTCAGGATCCCTGGACTGTTTTCCTCTTTTCCCTTACAATGATGACCTGGCCTGCTCAGGTTAGAATTTCCTCCCCACCCCCGTCCTCCGTCCCCCAGGCAGATTTCCACAGCAAGGCACTGAAGCAACTCCCTCCACTCTGCAGGTCACATGCTGAACCCTGGTAATGGGATGGAAGGCCTCCCTCCACCAGGGGCCTCTCCCCCTGGCTTGCCCAACCTCGGTGCCATCAGGCTCGCAGCCAGGGAATTACAGTAAATCAGGCCCGCCCTGCTTTATCCAGGGACTGCTGCTGTCCCAAGACTTGGCTGTCTGAGGAGGAGGCTGACATTCAGAGCCCCTTCCCAGCCCACTATTGTTAATCCCACGCTCCCAGGACACAATGGCCTTTGGAGTCACTTCCAGGGGGCTGTGACATCCTGGCAGCCCCAGCTGCAAAGGACAGCTGGAGCTGCTGCAACCAGCTTCAGAAGGGCAGCCTGCCCCCACTCCAGCCAGGTGACCTGCCCTTCACAGACTTGGACCTCATCCCGGGATCCCTGCATGTTCTGACAGCAAGCTAGACTGTCTTCTAGAGTAAGACATCTCCAGACTACCCCCCCAACACACACACACATACACACACTCACGAGGACGCATGCACACTTGGGTGGGGCCTACTCATAGCTGGACAAGATGGAAGAGAAGTAGGCAGGGCCCTGGGAAAGAGGGCCACATGCACAGAGTGCAGAGAATATGATACAAGCAGGCTATTTTCATCGTAGGCCCCTGGAAGGCAGTTCGGACTGATCCCTGGCTAGTTATTGAGGAAGCTGAGAGGTTAGAGGTTAGCCATTGGGGGAGAGAGGCGATGGGCGTGACTGCCCAGTGGTCGTCTCTGTGATTCCCCCTTGGGTCCTGTTTCCTTGGGCTGGGTCGCTGAAGTGGCAGCTGTCCATCACGGGAGTTCCAACCATTAGCATCTACGGGAGGGTCAAGAGGAAACACTGGCAAGTCAGAAGAGAGCATTGGATCTCCAGGAGCTGGAGTCACAGGTGGTTGTGAACCGTCTTGAGGGTGCTGTTAACTGAACCTGGGTCCTCTAGAAGAGCAGCCAGAGGTCTTAACCGTGAGCCAGCTCTTCAGCCCCACTGTTTTTTTAATTTAAAACCCTTTTTTCTTTTTGAGACGGGTTCTCTCTAAGTAGACCACGCTGCCCTGGAATTCACAGAGATCCATCCTCCTGACTCTGCCTCAAGACTGTCGACCTGTGTGTGTGTTTTAATGTTGCTATGTGTGTGTGCATGTATCTGTGAGGGATGCATGTGGGAGCTCGTGCTGTCTTGTTCATCTGGAGGTCAGAGGATGACACTATGGCTTCAGTTCTCTCCTTCCATCTTGAAGTGGGCCCCAGGGATTGACCTCAGGTTGGCCCGCCTCTCCTGGAACTCACTATGGAGGCCTGGCTAGTCTCTAACTCATATTGAGATCCATCTGATATGGGCTCTGAGGGGCCTGGGTTAAAGATAAGCACCATCATGTCCATCCCTCTGTTCTGCTTTTTGAGATAGGCCCAGACTGACCCCGAACTCACTACTAGGCAATGACCTTGAATTTCTGGATCCCGGTGTCTCCACCTCCCCAGGGTTGGGGTTACAACCAGGCACTTTTGGGGACCTGGAATCCCACAAGACTGAGGGGATTTTCCAGTGCCTGCCTAGGCGGGCGCTGGTCCCCCTGGCCTAAATCCGTGGCCATGGCAACTGCTAAGCTGTTGTTCCATCTCCTCGCCACGCTGAGAGCTGAAGGGAACGCATTCACACCCGACCCCGGTCGGCCGCCAGCTGCGAATTCCTCAGGCCTTCCATCAGCCAGCCCCGACGGGCTTCCTCGCAAGCTGTGAGGTCAGCGCCCGCTCCACCCGCCTCGGTGCTGGCCCCGCGCCTCGGCCGGGGATCCCGGCCCCGGGTCTCTGCTGCCCGCCCCTCCTCCGAGGTCTCTGCACCGGGGTCCCCGCCTTCGACACTTCCTGCCAGCCCACTCTTCTCCATCCTAGCCCGTGCCTCCTAGTGTCTGAGCCTGGGTCTCGGCCTTTGAGCGCAGCCCCTTCTTGGTCCGTGCACTCAAGTCTGGTGCCAGGGTCCCAGCGGCTTAGTGAGCCTGCGAGCTGGGGCGGCCCCTCCCGCCCTTGCCACCCTCGCCTCCCGGCCCTATTTCGGGAGCTGGCACTGCGGGCCGGGCAGCCCTGCCCGGAAGGAAAGCTATTCTGGGCTGGGCCGCCGGAGTAGCTGCGACCCCAGGGCTTCCCGGCAGGGTGCGTGCTGGGGACAGAGGGCACGCTAGGGCAGGGCTCCCCTCCCTCCCCGCCACTTCACCTTTCTCCCAGGCCGCGCCCAGCTTCCTCCCGGTTTTTTGTTTTGTTTTGGGGGGTAGTTTTGTTTGTTTGTTTCTAGACCCAGGACCTTTCCTAGGTTGAAACATTCCCTGCTCCCCAACACCAGGTGTCCAGAGCCTTCAGCCACTCGGTTCCGCCTCCAGGTCCACTCTGCACAGGCCTCTCTGCACCCTACCTGGCCTGATCTTTGCCCCATACCTGTTTACTTGCGCTTTCTGACTGTACCTTCCACAGGTCAGGATAGTTTGATGCTCAGCTCCCAGAGTCCACCTCCATGTACGGCCCCTATACAAGGAATACTGGTCCCTTAGGGTTCACTTACTGACACAGGGGTCCCTGGCTGGACTCTCTGGGACTGCTCATTTCCATCAGGGGTTGGGAGGAGACCAAACATCCGCCACTGCCACCTGAAAGCAAATGGCTGCCCAAGACTAAGCCAGATGCATTCCAGAATGCTAGAGGCTAGTGCCCCACACACAAGTGGGCTAGGTATTTAGATTCTTTGGCGTTGCTTTCATTTGCTTTAGAACTCAGTATTTCAGGGCCGGAGAGATGGTGCAGAGGTCAAGAGCCCACCGAATGCTCTTCCAGAAGACCCAAGTTCAATTCCCAGCAGCCACATGGCAGCTCACATCTGCCTATAACACCAAAGTCTGACACCCTCATACAGGCAAAACACCAATGCACACAAAAAATAAATTATATTTAAAAAGAATTAATAAGAAAATTCACTATTTCAATTATTTTTATTAAGAGACCGGGTCTCATGTAACCTAGGCCAACCTTGAATTCACTAGGTAGCCTAGAATGACCGTGAACTCCTCTTGATCTTCCTGCTTCTACCTCCGCACCACTGGGATTACAAGCAGGCACAATCGTGGTTGGTTCATGACAAGGCTGGAAATGGAGCCCAGGGCTTTGCGCATGCTCAGCAAGGTCTACCCACCCAGCCTAGCCGCGGCCCTCTGGCAAACGTTTTCCATAGTCAAGCAAGCCGCTTTCCTCCATACGCCACGTTAGCCCCAGGCAGATGACTCTTCTGGAGTGCAGGCTCTGATCCACCAGCCCCAGGCAGTCATACTACATTTGCAGCCTGTCCCGGTACGCCCTGCCCCCAGTGCCTGGGATGGAGCACAGGACCTCATACATGTTAGGCGTGTACTCTGGTACTGAGCTGTGTTTTGGAGCTGCTGGGAGAATTGCCAAGGCAGGGCCATGTGCACATCACCTGGTCTTCCGATGAAAATCCTGAGCTCAAGAGGAAGGTGTGGCTCCTGCAAGTTCTGAGTGATAACTGGTCCTCAGAGACACGGCAACCAGGATGGGAGCCTCTCTCCTGCCCTGGCAGTTTCTATCCTTCTCTTATGTATGTGTTCCCATGTGTATGCAGTACCCACTGAGCCCAGAAGGGGCGTCAGCCTCTGGAACTGGAGTTAAAGACAGTTGTGAGCAGCCATGTGGATGCTGGGAGCCAAACCAGCCAGGCGCTCCTAACTTCTGACCCATGTCTGCAGCTTTCCTTTTTGTTTTCAAGGAACAGTGATGTGTGGGAATCAGTAAATGCACAAGTGCTAAGCTAACACTGTTGCCCTGAATGGGGACAAGAGAAAGTTCTATATGAGCTAAAAATGAAACCCTTTCGGGCAGTGGCTCCATGGGTAGAGCACTTACCTGCTATGCCAGAAACCCTGGGTTTGATCTAAGGTAAGCATGGTCGCCCCAACACTGTGCCAGATGAGGAGGAGACAGCAGGAGGGTCAGAGTTCAGGGTTAGCCAGCCAGCCTGGGTTACATAAAACCTACCTCAAAATAAAGCATTGAATGTTGTAGTATATGGGTTAAAAAAAAAAAAAATCTGGCTAAGACCTGGGATGGAAGTCTCCTGGGAGTAGAAGGTGGGAGGGGTTTATGAGAGAGTGTGAGTGTTTGAGGGCTCAGGAAGAGGGGAAACCACTCTCTCCCCAGGGAGGGCCCTTCCTCTGTCTCTGGGTGAGCCTAAGCAGGTGACTGGAAACCCACAGGCCTGGCCAGCACCCTCCTTCTGATTAACGAACAGCCACCTAGCGCTTTGACTCATTCATCAGCAGGAATTAGCCTCCTCACCGAGAAGTCGGAAGCCTCATTCTACAAGAAAGGGGGATCAATGGGCGATTAATGGAAGTTACCAGGTGTGGGCAGGGCCCTGCAGGGGTGTGGGTGTGCTGGAGCAGCAGGCACAGCTGCAGTACACCAATGTGTCTGCCCAGCATGTGTGAGTGTGTGTGTGAGTGTGTGTGTGAGTGTGAGTGTGAGTGTGTGTGTGTGTGTGTGTGTGTGTGTGTTGGGGGGGTGGCTAACAGGTCAGGGCTGCAACCTGAGAAGCTGGTTGGACCTCCCTCACCTCTGTGGCTGGGGCTTGGTTCTCCTTCATCCACTAGACTGCCATCTACAAAGTGGGGGCTCTGGAGAGACCTCGGGCTCGACAAGAGGGATTGGCTCCCTTTCTCTGCTCTCTAGTCCCCCAAATCTATAACTCAGTTTGAGGGCTGCAAGGGGCCCTACCAGGCTGGTTTCATTTTAAGATGGGCATTTTCTGAGTAGTGTCAAGTCTCATTTCCAAGAGGGAAGGAATGAGAGGCCTATGGGGGAGGACCAGAGGGGGAGGGAAAGGCGCTGGGAAATCTCACTGGGTCTCACTTCTGTTTTTCAGGTCATAAACACTGGCTGCCCACAGCTCTCTGGTCTCATAACTTCCTCCAAAGGTCCATTTGCATGTGTCTTCACTGAAATCCGAATCAGAGCCTTTCCCCACTTCTCCTGAGGCCCCAAGAGGTCCTCGGAACATCACTGGGGAACCAAGGGTGGAGATGAGCAGTGTATGACAGAGTTGACTGCCAGAGCCTTCCCCTGAGTCACTCACTCACATTCAACAGACGGGCCACTTTCCTAGAATGTTGCGACAGGGGTGTTAGGGTTTTCCCAGAGATTTCCACTCTTGATTACCCAACCCTGAGCCCCTCACATGGAACTTGAGGTGACCCCCACACACACACACTGTTAAGTCTGGGTACTTGCCCTATGAAATTGATATACAGTCCATTTGTTTCCCCCAGAGCACAGCACTTGGCTCCTGGGAGTGGGCCTCCTGCATGCCCTGCTCCACAGCTCTTGTCCTGGGGTTTGACTAGAAATTACTAAGCCCTTATGAAGAAATAGGAATACAGCAGTTTTATATTCTCAAGGACAAAGAAGCTACTCAGAGACACTCCTCCAGTCTTCACATTCGTTCAGTTTTTGGTTTTTGTTTGTTTGTTTTTTCTTTTTAAATTGTTTTCTTTTTGAGATGGAGTTTCCTCAGGTAGCCCAGGTGGCCTGGAATGCAATACGTAGCCTAGGCTGATCTGGACCGGTCAGTCATATTCCTGCTCAATGCTGTATTTCAAGTGTGAGCCAGGAGCCCAGCCATGCCTTCACTTTGTTTTTAAGCCAGGGTCTCTGGTCTTTCTATGGAACCCCAATTGGCCTGGAACTCTCTATGTAGACCCGATTGATCATGATCTTATGAACATCTGTCTACCTCTGCCTCCCAGTGCTATCATTGGTTAAACCACAATAGTTGGCTTTTTTCCTTCCTTCCTTCCTTCCTTCCTTCCTTCCTTCCTTCCTTCCTTCCT
>NW_026596131.1:13049160-13052564 GCF_907164565.1 Psammomys obesus | reverse complement strand
CCTTCCTTCCTTCCTTCCTTCCTTCCTTCCTTCCTTCCTTCCTTCCTCCTTTATTATAGGCAGGGTCTGTAGCACAGGCTGACCTGAAACACACTGGGTAGCTGAGGCTGAGTTTGAACTCCTGCCTCTGCTCTCTGAGGTGCTCGGATTACAGTGGTGCCCCTCCACACCTTATTTATCCAGGGCTAAAGCTGGGACTCAGAGCTCTTCCCGTAAACTCTCTAACCCAGGAGCTGTGTCCCTCCTTTACAGCAGATCATTTTCCCCAGCCCCAGATCTGAAAGCTTAGGCCAAAGTTTCAAAGGTCTTCCAGTGTGACAAAGCCTCTCTGTCTTCCTGACTCTTCCTGGCCTCCCATCTTCCCGGAGGTGCTCAGTGCACCCTATTGTATTCATTCAGAGTCTGCTCTAGAAGTCTAGTCACCACAGCCTTCCTGCTTGATAACTAACTGGCCCCTGCTTCAGCGGTCTTGGGCCCAGAGCCTCCCAGAGGACTCTGGCATTCTGGTGTTGCCTGGTTGGCAGAGGGCAAATCTTCTGTCTAATGACTTGTCACCCATCTGACGCCTTGGCAGGAATTCCATTGAGGAATGCCTTTACATGCAGGGTGAGTCCCTGTGGGTGACAGCTCAGGAAAGAGAGACTGGAAGTTGAAAATCTTTGGGGGGAATTTTCCCCATGAAAGTCCAGGGAACTCTGGGGGAAGGGGGACAAAACAAAAGCTATAGGTCCTAACAGGGGAAGTAGAAGACTGGAGGGGGGAAGGATCACACAATCAAGACAATCCAATCAGAAAATGTTTGTGAGAAAAAAGCATCTATGTTTGTAATGCTAGGGGGGGAAACACTGATAGCCAGGGATGAGAGAGCAAACTTCAGAATGATGGGAAGGGAAGAAAGCAGAGGAAGAAACGGAGAAGGGAGGGGGAAGACCAGGAGGAAAGGAAGTGAAGGAGGCGGGAAGTAAGAACGATGAGGGGGACAAGGTGAGAATGAAGACCCTGGACTAAATGTGAAGCATGGAGGGTGCTTCAGGGTGGGGGGTGCTTCAGGGCGGGGGGGGGCTTGGGGGGGGGGGTGTTTCGGGGTGGGGGGTGCTTCGGGGTGGGGGTGCTTCAGGGTGGGGGGTGTCATTAAGTTTCCAGGAAGACAAAGCAACTTGGAGTGCTAAGTCAAGGCTGAAAAAGGAGCCCAAGACAGGTCCAGTCTGGGGTGAGGAGACCAAGTCACGTCAAGGGACAGAGGAAGAAAGAATGGAGACTGTTCTCACTGAGCATGCTCTGCATACTCCGTACAAGGGTCTGCACAGTGCATACTGCACACAAGCGTCTGCGCACTGCGTGCTCTGTGCATGTGTCTGCGCACTGCGTGCTCTGTACATGTGTCTGCGCACTGCGTGCTCTGTACATGTGTCTGTGCACTGCGTGCTCTGTACATGTGTCTGTGCACTGCGTATTCACGCACAAGGGTCGGCACACTGCACGCTCAAGTCCAGGCTCTGCCACAGTAGTGGCGATGGCATCCTTCTACAAGGGAAGTGACATCAATTGCCCCTCACGGGGGCAGCCACGCCTTAGACTCTGTCTGGCATCTTGGGCACACTCAGAAGGAAGGAGGGCAGGGTAGACTGAAGCCCAAGGCCCGGAGGAGACCCTGACAGCGCCCCAGCACCACCGCAGGGCTGGGCTGGGCTGGGTGGACCCACCTGGGGCAGGAGGGTGATGTGCCCCTCACATCTGGGCTCTGTCATCAGTCACCAGTCCTCTCTGCAAGCAGAGCATGCAGGGAAGATGAGCAGCCTTCACACACTTGCACACACTCGCTCGCTCGCCTTCACACACACAGACACACAATATAATACTTAAAACCTAACTGAGGGGGCTGGAGAGGTGGCTCTGGAGTCAAGAACACTGGCTGCTTATTCAGAGGACCTGGGTTCAATTCCAGCACCACATGGTGGTTCACAACCATCTGGAATGTCAGACCCAGAAGGATTCAGTGCCCCTTTCTGGCCTCCATGGCACTGTGCATAGGGTACTCAAACATATATGAAGGCCACCATGCTCCTTCACACACAAAATAAAAACCCCTGTCCATACACACACAAACAAAACAAGCAAACAAACAAAAATCCCAAAACCCTTAGCTGAAGCTGAGCATCATGATGCATGCCTTTTAAATACAGCACTGGTAAGGCAGAGGCTGGAGGATCTCTGTGAGTTCAAGGCCACCCTGGTCTACATAGCAAGTTCCAGGCCAGCCATGGATACATGGTGAGACCCTGTCTCAAACCAAAACCAACCAACCAACCAAACAAACAAACAAATAAACAAATAATGAGCTGGACAATGCTGAACATTAGTTCTGCTATGAGACAGCTCAATGGCCCAGAGCCAGTGGCTGGAGGGAGGATGTGAAAGTGTTAGGTAATGGCAAACGCTTCACTGCTTAGATGCCATGGGTCGCCAGACAGCCATTGTGTCCCTTGTCCTCATGGAGACAGAGCCATAAGGCACTTTCCCAGTGGCCTGTGGTAGGCATCAGGAAAGGGAACAGAAGTGGGGAAGGGTGGGCCTGAGATCCACACCCAAGAGGGAGGTGGAAACAGGCCAGAGCAACAGTCTGATGGCAGGAAGGGAAGCATGATGGAGACAGGTTTTTTTTTTTTTTGAGTCAGGGTTTCTCTGGAACTCACTCTATAGAGCAGGTTGGCCTTGAACTCAGAGATCCGGCTTTCTCTGCTTCCCAAATACAGAGATTTTTTTTTTTTTTTTTTTTTTGAGACAGGGTTTTACGTTCCTCAGGCTGACCTCAAACTCACTAAAAAAATATTTTATTTTCATTGTTTTTGTTTTTGGGACAGAGTTTCACCATGTACCCCCGCTTGCCGGGAGCTCTCTTTGTAGACCAGGTTGGCACAGAGATCGACTTGCCTCTGCTTCCCTAGTGCTAGGGTTAAAGGTACATGACAAGATTTTATTTTTAAATATGTGTATGTGTGTATGCATGTTCCTGTTTGTGCACAGGGATGAAGTGCCTAAAGAGGCCAGAAGAAGGCGCGCTCAGAGCTGGGGTTGCAGGTGTGTGGGTGCTGGGATCCAGACTCTGTACAAGGCTCTTAGCTGCTGAGCTCCTGCCCCAGGCTACTAGAGAAGAGAGGACCATCTCATCACCTTTCAGAGAACTCACCTGCCTGGGTATCAACAGCCTCATCATACCAGCCAGACCATAGGAGTCAGTACAGGGGCATCCATGCAGCAGCTTGGGCTGTGGAGAGTACCAAGGGGAGGCTGGGCCTTCTTCCTGCTCATTAGATGGTTTGGGTCTGTTTTCTTTTCTTTTTTTTTTTTTTTAAGATTTATCTATCTATCTATCTATCTATCTATCTATCTATCTATCTATCTAT
>NW_026596131.1:13036319-13049150 GCF_907164565.1 Psammomys obesus | reverse complement strand
TATCTATCTATCTATCTATCTATCTATCTATCTATCTATCTATCTATTATGTATAGTGTTCTGTCTGCATGTACACCTGCAGGCCAGAAGATGGCACCAGATCTCACTATAGATGGTTGTGAGCCACAACATGGTTGCTGGGAATTGAGCTAAGGACCTCTGGAAGAGCAGCCAGTGCTCTTACCCTCTGAGCCATCTCTCCAGCCTTGGGGCTGTTTTCTTTTAAGACAGTCTCACTAAGTGGTCTTGGCTGGCCTAGAACTCCATAGGTCGACCAGGCTGGCCTTGACCTCACAGAGATCCACCTGCCTCAGCCTCACAGGTGCTGCTGGGATTTGAAGGTGTGCACATTTGAATACCTTGTCTGCTCTGAGCAGGAAGTAGCCCTGGGAGACAGCCACCCTTCCCCTGCTTTGCATGGATATGGGGAGGCAGCACCAGCAAGGAAGGCTCACTCTTGACAGCAGCCTGAAGACAACTCTGAAAAAGAGCAGGAGCAAGGGGCTAGAAGGGAAACCAAGGCCAGGGGCTCAGTGAAGTGGTGGACGTTTACTTCCTCCGTCTGCTGACCTAGGCCTAGTGCTAGAAGCTTCTAGCCTCTGTGCAATCTAATCTAGGCTTAGAATGTTTCAGCCTTTGAGATTTAATGCTGAGTAAGCTCGCCCTTTCTTGTTCTTTCTGAACTCTGGCTGAATGGTTCAGCTCAACTGTTCTGACTCAAACACCTCTCCAAGCCCACTGATCCCATCTGGCTTCTCTCAGTTTGTTGTAGTAAATAAAATGAGTGTTGGGCTATATAATGTTTGTTATTAGCCCTATAATTATTGTGGTGGTATTATTTAACCCACTATCAATCAAATCAAACATAGACACCTGTTAGATTTTAATATAGCCTATTTACCTTGGGCTGAGCCGATATTTCTACCTATGCCATCTCAATAACCTCCTCACCATCCATCTCCCAACCCCCATCCAATGCCATCCTCATCTGGTCTACCTTCCATCCATAATCCCAAGATACTTTTCTTCATCCACACCATCCTTGGAGTCCTTCCTCCCGGCCCATGTGATTCCTTTTCCATGCTAATCCATCATGGCATCCTCCTGCCTCCTCTCTTCCCTTCTGTCTGTTTCCCATGAGTCTCTTGAACCCGAGTCTCTTGGCCTGGGAACCTTGGCCATGCCTACCCCATTCTGCCCTGCCTAGGTCCAGGCCATTTAATCGACCAATCAGGTATAATGTGTTAGGCAGGTTTACACAGCAAGGATTGGAGTATCTGGGAATAACCAGATCTTGAGGACCATCAACTAGCGTCAATATACCAGCATCAGACCAACTCCAACATCAGTTCCAGACTGAATTCTTCTGCCTGGCCTCAAGCTAACTCTAGCAATCTGTTCAAATCTTCTGGCTCCTTATCATTCTCTTGCTTCTGTCTTCACCTGTATTTGTAAAACTGCCTCTGAATTCCACAAGCTGAACTGCCAGGAACTCAGCTCACTGACTCAGCCAAACTGCCTGGAACTGGATGATCTGCAAGGCCTCTGGCTCCTGAGTGCTAGGATTAAAGGCATGTACCACCAGGCCTGGACCTAAGCTTTTCTTTACCTGAAACTTGCTGTATAACCAGGCTGGCCTTAAACTTAGAGATCTGCCTGCCTCTGTCTCCTGGATTAAAGGCGTGTCTGTATTCCAGACAGATCACACAGACCTAGAAAAGTTTTCTGGATGTTATCCCTTGCCAGAGCAGCCATGTTCTGAGTTAACATTCCTCTACACAAGTGTCATCTAGTACCTGGACCTGCTGGGCATCTCTACCTCCCTGAGTGGACAGGCATGCACCATCACGCCCATCTATGTCTAAGAACCATGCTCATATCTGGTTCCTGCAGAGGCTAGAGGCTAGGGGTTTGTGAGCCCCTGGGGTTTGAGTTGCAAATGGTTGTGAGTGGCCTTATAGGTGCTAGGAACTGAATCCAGGGCCTCAAGAAGATGGTTCCTAACCACTAAGCCATCTCTCCAACCCCCACGCATGACTTTCTAAAGTTTTTGTTTGTTCATTTTGACACAAGTTTTCACTATGTAGCGCAGGCTGGCCTCTAACTTACGGTGATCCTTCTGCCTCAGCCTCTTAAACACTGGTATCTGGTATGGTGCAGGCAACGCCATGGCCTTTTGTATTTCTTATTTTTTATTATTACTATTCTGTGCATGTGTGTATGTTTTTAAATTTTTATTATATGTATGGGGAGGCTGCATGGATATGCAAGTGCCCTGGGAGCCTCCAGATCCCCCTGGAGGTGGGGTTAGGGAACTACCAGCATGGGTGCGAGGACCAGAACTTAGTCTTCTGCAAGAGTAGTGCGGATCCTCACCGCGAAGCCACCACTGTCTCGTCACCACGGAGCTATGCCTGTCTCTCCAACCCTTCCACCTTGGTTTGAGCCACAGTCTCTTACTTGAACCTGAAGCTCCCTGCTCAGGCTAGACTGGCCAGCAAGCCCCAGAGATCCTCCTGTCCCCGCCTCCTGAACGCTGGGATTACAAACTCCTGGCGTTGTGGGCGCCGGAGATCCAAACTCAGGTCCTTGAACTTGTACCCCCAGTGCTTCACCCATGGAGCCATCTCCTCCAGTCCCTTGAGCTTTGTTGTTTGTTTTGTACATGAGTGTGTGTGTTTGTGTGCGTGCGGAGTAGGTCACAAGGTGTTGTGTAGCCTAGACTGGCCTTGGACTTGATATGTAGACAAGTATGACCTGATCTCGGCTGCTCTCTCTCAAGTGCTGGGATCACAGGCATGTGCCACCCTACCCAGTTGCATGTTTTTTTAAAGAATTCCCAGCCCTAAGAAGAAAAGCTGCAGGGCTGGGACACACTGAATGAAGGGCACATTCTGGTCCCCAGAGCACCAGAGTGTCACTTGCACACTAACAGCTCTGAAGGCTTTGCTGTCAGTCTGATGAGTCAGGAGACAAATTCCCACAGCAAAGCTGGAAAGGTCCCTGAGCTGAAGCTTAACCAGGCTGGAGGGCCAGGCCCCAGGGGGCAGGCCAAGAGAATGTCTAGCTGTTGAGTGCTAACACAGCCTAGCAAAGGCACACGGCAGGGGGCAGTGGCCAAGGTCAGGGACCTTCCCAGAGCTTCCTGGCGAGGCAGACAGCTTAGAATTCTTTAGGAGCGTCCCACAGCACCACACACAGATCCACAAGTAGCCAAGGGGCTCCCACAGGCTGTTAGCAGAGGCTGGGGACGAAGGCCAGACCCCATCAAACATCAAGAATGAAAGGGAGAGGAACAGCCTGCAGGATGAGCACCCCAGTTCCGACTGGGTGCAGAGCCCCCTTTCTTAAGGTCTGTCTGTGGCCAGAGGCCTCTGCCCATAGATATCCCTGCTTCCAAAGGGAGGGTGCTGAGCCACCCTCTGAGTCACTGTGCCCACTTCCTGCCACATGGAACCTGTGGCTGAGTCATCAGCCCCCCAAATGGAAAGACTGGCCTTAGAGCTGGAAAGCTGGAGCCTGGGGGGGGGGGCATGAGGGAATACTGGCCCCATATGCCTTGCTCCCCCTCCCAGGGCCACCATGGCCCTACAGGACCTGGACCCCCGGGAGGTACCCACTCACCCCCACCACTACCCTCCAGCTATGTTCCTATGTCATGCTGGGCAAATAAAATGGTGAATCTGCGCACTTTCACGTGGGCTGTTCATGCTAACATCTAGCCCAAACAAGCGTGCAAGAATGCACATCTGGGGAGATCATCCTTTGCAAGGCCAAAGTGGATGAGGGAAACATTGTTTGAACCCTTTCCTTTTTCGGAGGGGGAATGGAGGCTCTGAGAGGTTAAGTAACCTGTGTAAGGCAACCAGCTAGAAAGCAGAGCTGGGATCTGCTGGATAGCGGAGAGCAGAGGATCAGTGAGCTCTGGCCTCCTGCCCAGGTCTCCTTCATCCAGGCCTGCAGCCTCCCTAAGACAGTGGAGCGCTGAGGAAACCCACCCTCCAGATAAACAAAGTATTTCCTTCCAGAGCCGGAGCCCAGGGGGAGGGGGAGCCACAAGTGCACAGTGTTTATAGAGACAGATGTTTGGGATGGAAAAAGAGAGACAGCCTCCTCTGTCCCCATGGAGACGGAGGAAGTTTGCAGCTCAGGCAGCAGCAACTGGGAGTGAAAAAGGAGAAGGGGAAAGAGGGCGGGGATGGGGCTGACCCACCAAAAACCCTTTGACATTTGCTGGTGCTGGTGCCTAACAAAGGGGTGTCACCACGGCAACCGGCCTGCCAGCACAGGGCTGCCAATCCCAGCGGGAACTGGGGCCAGAGCCAGGGAGATGGCCAGGAGATAAATGATACTTGTATGTGAGTGAATAATGCTCTCGCAGATAGGCCGTTACTTGAAACCTATTTCCTTCCTCTCACCTTCTTTTTTTGGGACATTTGTGGGGTTTTTGTTTGTTTTCTCTTTGTGCCAGGGTCTCACTGTATAGTTTTGGCTATCCTGGAACTCACTATGTAGACCAGGTTGGTGTCAAACTCACAGAGATCTGCCTGCCTTTGCTTCCCAACTGCTGAGATTGTTTGTTTGTTTGTTTACTTTTATTTCATGTGCGTTGGTGTTTTGCCTGCATTTATGTCTGTGTGAGGGTGTTGGATCCCCTGGAACTGGAGCTTCAGACAGATGGGAACTGCCCTGTGGGTGCTGGGGATTGAACCAGGGTCCTCTGGAAGACAGTCAGTGCTCTTAACTGCTGAGCCGTCTCACCAGCCCTGTTTGTTGCTTAAAAGAGAAAGAAACCCTGTCTTTTCCCACGACAGGATTTGTCTGTGTAGCCCTAGCTGTCTGGACTTACTTTGTAGACCAGGCTGGCCTTAAACTCACAGAGATCTGCCTGTCTCTGCCTCCCTGAGTGCTGGGATTAAAGTTTGCCACCACTGTCTGGCCCAATGCTGAGGTTAAAGGGTATGTGCTATCACACCCAGCTTTTTCACTTCATTTTTTCCCTCTCCTTCTTCACCCCCTTCTCTTGCCTTCATTCCATCTTTCTCCTCCCCTCTTTCCATGATCTATCTGTCCATCCTCCTCATTTCTCTCTTATTCTATCTTTCCTTTCTTCCTCTTTCCTCAGTTTCCTCCTGTCTCTCTCCCCCTTCCTTTTTCTCAAGTGTTCAGTGTTGTCCCTAGCCCTGGTCTGGAAATCCTGGTATCATCTTCCTGGTGACAGGAAATGGGTGGCCCTGGGGGTAGCTGACAGTGAAGGCTGCTTCTGCCCATTGAGAGGCCAGCTGGAGACTCTGGGCAGTCAGGCTGTAAGAGAGCAAGATGCAGAGGAGGAGCTTCCCCAGGCCTCTGTCTGCACCCCTTCCCCAAGCCTCTGTCTGCCTTTGTGCATGCTTATCAACAGGGACCCAGGATCCCATCACTGGGTGATACTTTCTCTCTCACAAAGGAGAGGTGATTATGGCCATTATGATTATCATCTTCTGGCTTCTGAAACTGCAATACATTCACTTGGAGATTCTGTTCTTATGCCTACCCTCATACCAACTCCCCTCCAGCCCCTGTTTCTTCACCATGCCAACAGCAGAGTCCAAATTCCTCCTCTTCTCCTAATGACCTCCTAATGACCCTGGTCTCTCAGCTCCTACCTTTCTCCAGGGATGGGAAAGGGGGTAGGAGAACTTCCAGTGAACTCTGGCTGAGGTATTGTGAGTTCCTGAAGCTGGGGTGTTCTATGGAAAGAGCTAGAAGGGAGTGCTGAGGGACAGGGACCTTGCTAGGCGGTGCCTACAGCCTGCACATTCCCAGGAGGGAGGTAACCCCACTTGTACCCCCAGAAGTCCCCTGAGAGACTCCAGCACGGAAAGGCAGACCACCACTGTCCCACATGGTCATGTAGCCAGGCCTCCCAGGAGTCAGTGAGCCCCAGTTCTCAGGCTTCAAGAAGGAGAGAATCAAAGTCAATAGCCATGTCTGACGTGTGGAGAGAGGAAAGCTTGCAAAGAGGCCTGCGCCAAAGGCTGTGGCTCAGGGCTGAGCAGAGGCACAGCTGGCCATGGGAAGAGTCCATGACAGGAGGACATATTGCTGGTGGCCACTGGCTCAGGCTGTGGTGAGGGGTGGCTCGTCAAACAGGAGGCTGAAGGAGGAGCATGCAGAATCGGTTTGGGACTCACGGGGCCTCACCCTGGCCATTGGCATACTGAGAAGATGGGACCCCAACCCAGAACACTAGGACCGCAAGCCTGGCCCTAGAAATGAAGCACAGAGAATTCCAGTGTGTAGAGGACCAGAGACTCACAGGGCCCTGTGTCAGTGCTGGGGAGTGAGGATTTGGACAGGCCAGGCTTCTGTGAACCTGGCCACATTCCCTGAAGTTTTAGCATTCCAGATGTGGTCCTGGTTGCTCAGCCACCAAGGAAATCACTCCCAGGGTTGATTCCAGTCACTGTCTCTGCTGGCTGAGCAACCTGGGGCAGGTTCAGGATCTCTCTCCAGGTTTCTACTGGGATGACAATTAGGTGGGGACAGCAGCTGTGTCTTGCTTGAGTGCTGTGGAAATCAGGAGATAATGTGGACAAAATAAGTTTAACAGATAGTTTCTCTGTACCCCTGTGTGCCAGACTCTGTGCAAGGCTACCTCCTGGAAAGAGGCCAGGGCACCAGGCCAGCCTCCACACGCTCACCATACCTGCTAGGGAGGAGGCATCTCTGAACTGCTTCGGGACGGGCAGTTCATGTGCCGTAGCCTCAGGCCAAACGTATTTGTTGCTGGCGTTTGTTTTGTTTTGTTTTGTTTTTGAGACAGGATCTCACTACACCCTCACACTGAAGGCAATCCTCAGGACAGAGAAGTCCTGTGATGTCCCTGCTCTCTCCCTGGGCAGGTGTTGTTACTATAAACACTTGGTGTTTCCACACACCTGGCTCTGGCTCGGTTCTTTTTGTTGTTGTTGTTGTACCAGGGTCTTAAGTAGCTCAGGCACTTTTGAACTCACTGCATAGCTGAGGGGATAACCTTCAATCCTCCTGCCTCCGTCCCCCAAGTGCTGGGATTACACATATATGCTGTCCTGTCCGGTTAGTGCAGTGTCAGGAACTGAAAACTGCTTTGTTCATGCTAGATAAGCATTGTACCTGCTGAGCTACATTCCCAGTCTGGTTTTTGCATTTTTAAGTGGTTGAAAAGCAAATCAAAAGAAGGAAGGCTGTTTCACAACAGGCGACCACTATTGCGTGAAATTCAAGCTCTGGCATCCAGAGTTTACTGGCACGGGGTTGTTCATGATCTCAGTTGTCTCTTACTCCAGGACCAGAGGCTAAAATATTCACCACATGGCCCTTTTCAGGAAAAGCCTGCTGGCCCCTGGCCTAGAGGAAGCATAGTCAAAGGTCCTGGGCCAAGAGCAAAAAAGTCACTTCCTTGCCCAAAGCCCACTGCTACGGGCTACAGGACAGAACAGAGGCGGGAGGGGAGATGGTAGGAGCTGGGGAGGATGACCTTTTGATGCATAGAATCCCAAGAGGAGGAAGCCCTTGTCATTCCCACCAAGGAAACAGATGTTGAGGGCTGTCACCAGCCAGGTCTTTCTGGGCCAGAGGGAAGGAGAACGAAAAAGGGGGAGACAGAGAGGTCCCTGAGTGCATAGCCCAGGAAGCAAGGAGCTCATGAGGCTCCAAGCTTGGAAACCACGCTCTTTCCCATCCTGTCCAGGGAAACTGGGAACTCTCGCCACTTTGCTGCGGAGCTTGATTGTCTGCTTGGTTGTCTTTTCTTCCTCCTCAGGAGCCAAGGTGAGACTGTGGACGTTTCCCTGGGGTTGCTGGAGCCCCTGCTCCAGTTGCCTCGGACCTGGGTCCTTTCACCCCTCACACTGAGCACAGCAGAAGCTAGAACAACAGATGTGCCTAACAGCACAAGAGGTGGGGCAGTGCTCCCAGGGACCTCCAGCAGACCCACATCTGGATGCTGGGTGCCGAGGTCATAGCTGGTTGCCACGCTGATTCTGAGGAGAGGGAGGTTTGTCTGTGATTCTCAGGGCATCTGTAGGAAGCAGGACTATGGGAGCATCCGTCCAGCCTGCTGCAGAGCTGCCCCCTGGCAGCATGCATACACACTCCTGCAAGACCCAGAAGCATCTCCACTGGGGTAGAGGAGGGAAGAAGTCTTTTGAAGAGAAAGATCCTGCAGATGGCTGGTGCCTGGGAGCTGACACAGGAGCACTGGGCCCTGGGCAGGTACCCAAGGAGTGTCTCAGGTCAAAAACAGGCAGAATAGAGTGCCAACGGGAGCAGGAGCAGAGGTGTGAGGCCCACCTCAGGCCCCTCTGCAGCCTGGAGTATGAGTTCAAGGAGGTGAGTCCTGTTGGGAGGAAGGGCAGGGATGGAGGGGCCCTGTGGAGGCTGGTTGGCTTGCGTAGGTATGGACCAGTAAATCAGGCCCAGGATAGCTTCAGTGGCTCTGGGCCAGTACAGCCAGGACACTCACACCCACCCCACCCCCAGCCAGAGAACTGCCTGCTCCAGCCACTCAGGGGACCAGCTTCTGCTCCAGAGCTCTGTCCCTCTCTCTTCCTCCACAGCCACGGAGTAGCACCTGCCAGGGCAGTGCTGGGAAGCCCCAGCCCTGCTTCCACACACCCACCAGTCGGCACCAAAGCTCTGGGACACACCTCCCAGTTATCCTTGGCTCCAGAACTCCAGAAGGTTGCCTCATTCTACAGAGTCTCCCAGCCCGTCCCCACCCTGGCCCTTTGCCTCCGTCCCTCCCTTTCTCTCTCTGAACTTCCCAGAGCCTCTCCCTCCCTGACTGCAAGTCACCTGACCAGGAGGCCCAAGCCCAGCCTCACCCAGATTCCACACCCCAACTTTCCCAGCTCTGAAGTCATGAAAGGACTGTCCCTCCACACCAAGGTGCTCCCAGCACCCCAGCCTGTCCCTTCCAGCTGCATGGCTTAGGCACCAGCACGACACACAAGCACAAGCGTGACACACACGCACCAGCTGCACAATGCCGTATGTGCACACACACGCAGCCTCAGTGCACACAGCGGTGTGCATAGAGCCACCCCTCAGGCATACATGCATGTGCACGCGCTCCCGGTTGCACATGCCCATATGGGGCATGCACACTCAGGTACACACGCACAGACATATGCACGCACACAGGTGCTTGCATCCCATGCTCCTCCCGAAGGCTCCTACAATCTCTCTCAACCTCTCCAGGAGTCATGGGGTCACCATGACTACTCCTGTCTCCATGGCAGCAACCACACCCATTCATGCCTGTTACTCTTTACTGTTCCCAAGCTGGTAGCTGATGCTCCAGCCCATTTTTTTTTAGAGCCAAATATATATATATATATATACATATATATATATATGTATATATATATATGCTGCCCATTACAGTCACAGATATTGGTTAATGGGGGGGGCGGGTCCCCATCCACAGGCTCAGTTTTGCTAGGAAAGAGACTTTCCTCAGAAGGAATCAAGACGCCGAACATATCACTTCTTAACGATTTGGGGAGGGAAGCCGCGCTGCTCTTTACTGTAACTCAAACAGCTAAATTATTCATTGAGAAACGCAGGCAGAGATTGAACAGCGACAGGAGAAGCAGGGGACCCCAGCCTAGTCCAGTGACCAGGCCTGGGGCCGTCTGCCCTGACTCCTGGGGTGAGGGGGTGGTCTTGGAAGTGAAGGTCCCCAGGGGTCTCAGGGGCAACTGAGAGCATTGCTCCCATCTGGGGCTGACGGTTGCTGGAGGACCCCGTAGGAGAGGTGTTCCAGGTCCTCAGTGACTTATCAATGGCCAGTTCCTAGGCCCGGTTCCTCCCTGCTGACCCTCTGTAGTTGGGGTCTGAGGAACATGACCAGAATCTTCCAACTGGACACAGGCTTCCTCCTTCAGGGAATTCTGGCAGAAGCAGGTCCCCAGCCCTGGTTCCCTTAAGACAGTTGTAGGCAGCAGATGTCATAGGGTCTAACGAGGAGGAAGCCACAGGCCGGATACCCAGGAAGGAAGCCCATAGCCCCACCAAGTCCTTAAGGGTCCTTCTTTCTGTCGGGCCCAGCTCTGTCCATCCCCAGGTAATAACTGTCACTGTCTGCCATTCAGCAGCAAGCTGAAGGCTTCCCAACATGGAGGGGTCCTAAGAGGGCCACACCCTCCCTGCTTTCCTATGGCAGGCAGTGCCTGGAGCAATGCAGGGCTAAAGGAAGAGGTGAATGGAAGAGCCCCCCTCCCACCCCTCGAGGGAAGGGAGAGACCAGGAAGGGAGGGTAAGCATCTGAGGACCGAGCCCAATCAGTCAGATGTGGAGGGATGTGGGGGCAAGCAGGAGAGAAGAAGAGAAGGGGGAAAGGAGAAAAGGAGCAAGATGGAGGCTGCAGAGGAAGAGGCTGGAGAGGCGGAGGACTGAGGAAGTAGAAGGAAGAGAGCAGGATGGACAGGAGGAGGGAGAGGAGGAGGGAGAGGAGGAGGACTTGGAAAGTGGAGCCCCAGGGGGAGCACGGCTGACTCACTAGCCTGCCTTCAATTTTCCCTGCTTCCTGGGGACTCTCATTTTATTTTCGGGAAAGCTGCCTGCTGTGACTAATTTGTTCTTAAACAAACCAAACCCAGGCGGTAGGGAGGCTGGGCGGGGCCTGAGTCACTCTCTGCCCAGGGGCCACCACACCTCAGGGTGGCCCCCTGGCTCTCGCTCAGCCTGAGCCTGGACCAGGGCTGGGCCTCCCTCATCCCAAGAGGCCCCTTATCCTTGGCCTGAAGGTGACCCCAGTGCTCCACAGATGTTTAGTCACAGCCGCTGAGGTGATGCTCACTCCTGAGTGAGCTTCTTGTCCGCCCAAAACCTGGAAAGGCATCTAGTTCAGAGTGCGCCGTCAGTTAATGTTTGTTGATTGACTGCCTGGTCTCTCTGTTTCTTTATACTTCTTTTTGGATAAGGCCTCCTGGGTCACTTGTCTCCAGAAGCCCCTTGGCTGCACAGAGGATTTAACAGCTGCCCTTTCTGGGAACCCCCTCCTCTGCCACCACAAGTGAGTGTTTCTCAGAGCCTGCAGGACCACGGCAATTCTTGCCTGCCCTTTGAGGTGTGTCCCACATACGCTCACAGGAGAGGATCGTTCTTCCACCTACCTGTGGCTAGAAGGCAAGTCAGGGTTCCACTCCTACCAAAGGGGGTTCAGCCTGATGTCTGAACACTATCGGTCAGGTGAAGAACCCTTCTGTTTTACAGAAAGTGAAGCCCAAAGTCTAGGGCTGTGTGACTGCTGGCTTGCCTAGCAGGCAGGCTGGAGCCCCGGTACTGCCTAAACCAGGATGCATGCCTGCAGTCCCATCATGGGGGAGGTAGAGACAGGAGGGTCAAGAGTTCATCATCTTCAGCTGCATAGTGAGTTTCAGGCCAGCACTGAATACATGAAACCTCTCTAGGAAGGAAGGAAAGGAGGGAGGGAAGGAGGGAGGGAGGAAGGAAAGCACTGGAGGCCAGAGAGGCCAGTAAGTAACAGTAAGATGTGAAGGCAGACTCTACGATGTCCCTATGCCCTCTGCTATCCTGTGCCAAGGGCTGTGGGGCCGGGACCCCTAAGTCACAGAACGGCCCACACAGACAGGCACGGAGATCTTCTGCAGTGCAGGCCCCAGGCAAGACCCCGGGTCTCCAAGGTGGGACATACCCACAACTCATACAGAAAGAAACACAACCGCTTTTCTATTTTTTTTTTTTATACACTCTCTTTAAGTTTCAGCTTTTATGGACACATAAAATATAAGCCCAGTAATAAAGCGCCTATGGCTTATAAATAAATAAAAATGCGTCTCTGAAGTGTTTTCCTGAAAGGAAGAGAAACTGCCCCCTCTCCACTGGACCTCTGCACCCCGGCGCCTCCCAGTCAGTAGATGCTCAATAAATGTCTCTGCACCAGGCACACAGACTCCTTGCTGCTCTGGTTGGGGGAGGGGTTCTCCCAGCAGGAGGGGACCCACCCTGGTCCCTCCTCCAAGGGAGCCACCTGATCCCTCTCAGGGCGCAGGGCCACACCGCTTTTCCCCCCCTCCACCGTGGCCGCCCGCGCGCCTACCGGGAAGGGAGGCAGCTGGCTGTGCAGCTGCCCACAACACGACCCAGGCTTTCCCAGCCCGCCCCGTGCTCCCTTGCCATGTCCCCCGGGGATACCAGGTGCCCAACGCAGCCCTGCATGGTGGCGCGGCCAGCAGGAGCCCGGCGCCCGGTGCCCAGCTCAGGCTCTGCCCTCGGCCAAGGGCGGCCCCGGCTGCAGCCGCCCAGCCTCGGCGCGCTCGGGAGTGCGTTTCCAGTAAGCGCGAGCCAGCCAGCGCAGCTGTTCCCGACAGTTCGGCCCGGTGCGGGCGCACACAGATGCCCGGGCCGCCGCCGCGTCTACGCCAGCGATCAATGCATGCATCCCCGGCTCCCGCCCCGGCCCAGGCCTGCCAGGCTGCAGGGTCCGCAGGGTCCGCAGGGTCCGCAAGGTCCGGGACCAATGATCTGCAGCGGCATCATACATCGAGTCCCTGCTCTCATGGGGCACCAGCCCTCCTTGGCATGTAGAAAGGGCCTCCCTCACTTGGAGAAACCGACGCTAGAACATTCTATCTGGGGACTACTTCTCTACTCTTAGATGTTTTCTTAGGATTCAGATGGTCGGTAAATATTTACTCAGAACTGGCTCCTTGGTGCCTGCCTGGCATCCTCTAGGGAGGGCCCATGGATACTTCAAGGCCAACCTGGGCTACATAAAGAGACCTTGTTTCAAACAACACACACACACACACACACACACACACACACACACACACACACACA